>NC_056737.1:1864794795-1864812295 GCF_019279795.1 Protopterus annectens
TGACACCAAAAATCCATAACCTTAGACAAAAAGAACCACTACTACCATCTACTGCAAAAACACCAAAACAAACCTCACAAGTTCTGGGCAGGAATAAACAAACTTCTCTACCCAGGCCAAACTGCCACTCCACCCCCCTCAGCTTCCCAACAAAAATCCCCAGTAGACATTGCTAATAACGTCAACAGCTTCTTCAAAGAGACTATCCAGTCTCTAGCCAGCCAACTTTCTCTCTATGGCTCTAATTCTAATGCAACCACAACCAGTACCCAAACATACTTTACCTTCCAACCTGTTCCTACTCAACTTATTCATGCCCTACTTAAGAAACTAAGACCCACCGCCCTGGCTGCCGACCTCCTACGAGCAGACTATCTGCAAAAGGCTGCTGACACCATAGCATACCCATCTCAGTCTTGATCAACAGAGCTATATCTGAAGCTACTGTACCCACTATATGGAAAATCTCCCATGTCATACCTCTCCATAAAGGAGGAAGTTCCACTGAACTGTCAAACTTTAGACTCATAGCTATTCTGTCACCTCTAACTAAAATTATGGAGAAGTCTGTACACATACAGCTCATGCACTGCCTCACACAGAACAAGCTGTTCTCCAACTTTCAGTATGGCATTAAACCACACCACAGTACTACTCCTGCCTTCCTCTCTTTCTCTAACATCAATAACTACAACCACAATAATAACAAACTATCCTCAGCACTCCTTCGAGATCTATCCAAGGCTTTTGACATGGTTGACCACAAAATGCTTATAAATACATTGAAGGCCTTCTCCTTAAACAACCATGCACACCAGTGGTTTCAGTCCTACCTGCAGAGCAGGCAACAGGCAGTCCTATGGCAGGACAAGTTATCATCTCACCTACCCATCAAATTAGGAATCCCCCAGGGCTCGATACTAGGACCCCTTCTTTTCTCCATCTTTATCAACAGCCTTCATTCAGTCATCTCAGATGCAACCTGCATTCAATATGTGGATGACACCACCTTGATTTGTTCTGACACCTCAACAGCTACTTTATTCACATTAACCCAAAATACCTTCAGTACAGTGGAAAAATGGCTCTCCAATCAACATCTAATCCTAAACCCCAACAAAACTAAGCTGCTCCTCTTCTCCCCCACATGCCATTCTTCAACATAACCACTAACAATGGCACTATTATCTGCCCAGAAGCCCAAACTAAACTACTGGTTGTCATAGTTGATAATTTGAAGATTGATGCGCATATCAATCAAGCTATCAAAACCATTAATAAAAAACTTGGCTCTCTTTACAGGATCAAACCTTTCCTTACCCCAATTGCTAGAATTGCAATTGTCCATTCCCATCTGCTATCATATCTTCTCTACACCTCACTTCTATTCTCCAGCTTAAATAAAACAGATCTTAATAAACTATCATCCTGCTTTAACCATATTGCCAGATTTGCTGCTGGCACAGTCTACCGGACACACCACTGTCACAACCTAAATCACCTAGGACGGCTTGAACTGCCAAGCCTACTGCGGTCGAACCAGCTAATAGTGGCACATAAAGTCCTTTACCAACCAGAAAATACACCTGCACTAAAAAATATTATCAGCCCCTATGCCAGCACCCGGCCACTGTGATCATCCACTATAGACTCATAGTCCAAACATATATTCAGCTGGGAACTCTCTGTTTGCCAACTCTGTTGGAAAAACATGGAACAGACTCCCAGCTCACTTGACCCTAGAACCCTCACTAACTCAATTCAAAAACAAACTCAAGAAATACTTCAAAACTCATTGGTTATGTCCTTGCACTAACCCCAGCTAGTGACCTCTCTATTTCTTAGGTGCCTTACCTTCACCTACTTCTAACTTTTTTCTACCACTCCATTTCAGGAAGGGTCAATTGTATAACTGCTGCTCAATGTGTCTTAAACCTGAATGTAATGTTATGTATATATAACTTTGAAAATAATGTTATGTTTTGTAAAGTGTTTTATAATAAGTTTGTACTATATGTGCTAAATGCTGGTATTGCTTATGACTGTAATCTGCTTGAAACTAGCATTTACTAAATGTTCAATGTGTATTATTATCTTGGGGCTTTTCTCCCCGGGCCTGCACTGAAAATGGACATATATCCAGTTGGACTATCCCTATCAACAAATGTAAAAGAAAATAAATAAATAAATATGTCAGATAACATAGTCAGTTGCTGCAGTGTAGTAATGAACAGATGTGCATAATCCGTAGTATTGTGGCTTTATACTATGTACTGAAATGCTTCTCCCACCCTGTAGCAATGCCACAGGTGTGGCTACTGACATCACATCTGTCACACAACTATGTAGGTCCCTCTGATATATATCTGAGGCAGCAGCCTGCAGCTGGTAAGTATGGAGGTCTTTCGTTCAGGTTTGCCAATACACCAGCCATGTTATGGCCATGGCATTTGCCATGCACACATTTAATACACCTAACCATAATGCATGCTGTACATGTTCAGTTATTGTTGCTGTTAAATGCACTGTATCACAGTGGTCACCATGGTGGCATATCTGAAGGGTATGTAAGAGTCCTGCAGTGTAACTAACAACCTGTCAGTGCAAGATGTGTGGACAGAGATAAACATAATGGTGGGATAGATGGCTTACAGTATGGACATGTCTAAAACATTACCCTTATACAGTGGCTACAACAGTGTATATACTAGTATTACAATAGCAACTGTTACAGATATACACAACGGCATATCACAATACCACATTCCACAACTTTTACAGCCTGTAATGTGATCCTGACATGAGCAATGAATGTGTAAGATGGAATCCCATGTTAGGACAACAAATATGGGGAATACATACCTTAACAAAGAATGGAAGCATATGTGTGCACACACTCCAAATAATATATTGTTGAAGCAGCTTTTGAGGTACTGCAGCATTCACTTATCTTGAGTATGCACCTTCCATCAAGTACGGGTCCTCAATGTCACACCAAGTAATGGTCTGCTGTCCAAGAAGTATGTCCATGACATTTGCCCACTCACCTGCAACAGAGACAGCCATGGCTTGCACACATTTTACATACCATGGACTGGATCCCATATCCAAAAGGTAGCACTCAGAAGTGGGAGACATAGCCTTACCTTGCCATTGCATATACCATGGCAAACAGTGCAGACAAACATATATGTGACTATGAAGTATAGGACACCATTAATGTAGAAAATAAACAGATGCCCATCCAAGACAGATGACAACACATGTTGCAAAGTGGTCATGGAGGCTGCCCAGGCACATGCAGCAACACTGAGGGACTTGCAGGAATGTCTAGCAAGTACTGCCTGTGCAGTACTTGGGTCAACAATTACCTGGATTCAGCATAAGTGTGGCCTATGGGTCAGGGTAATCAGATGGAAGAGTTGTTCCACAGGAGACATCATCCAGGGCTCTCTACAGGTAACATATGCATAACATCAAGTCTCCCAATGGCATGTGTTGCAATGTGTAATGGTGTACTGAGACCAAGGATGAAACCTACAGACAGTATTAATAAAGATACATGTCCTGCACAAGCAACACCTCACTCTACCTCAGGCCCACCATCCCCATCTGTACCTTGCTGGTGCCAGTGTACACCTTTAGGTTTGCTGTTCATTAGCAGGAACTAGGCCGGGCCAGTAGACATGGTGTTCTGAATTTGGGACACTGCACTATGACACTCGTGTGGCCCATAGTTGTCAAGCATCTGCAAAACGGCTGAGGATGGGGAGGGATGTCATCCTGAAACACAGCAGTGAACTGAAGCATACATCCAAAGCTCACTAAGAATGGCTGTATCTGAACACAGTCAAGGTCAAGCATTGTGCCAAACATAACTCTGACTCCACAGCAATAGCGAAGGTACTGTGTGACCTCCAAGGGCTGTGCAAATGAGCTGACCTTGCAATCTGGCAGAGTTGGGGGACATTTGTAGGGCGGAGTGACCAAATAATGGCAAGTGAAGAAGGGCCATGCTAGTATACCCCTTCTAGGAATAGTGACTGCTGTAGTTCACTTAACAGGTGCTGCAACAAACCATCCTGTTAAGGGTGGGCAAACTTATGCAACCAATATATTGTATGCATCCCAATCAACATCTGCACAACTAACACATTTGTTTGATACTGCATTTGATTGCACAGGTCATATGTTACATATCCGGTGTGTGTAATGTTAACATATGCAGTATTGTGGCCCCATGGCGTATCAGGGAAGAGAGTGGCATGCCAATAGGTGTGTGCACACTCCTCATAGCCACCGTAAGCTTTGGAGGTTGTTAGAATAATTGGATTGTATTGCTCATATATCCACTGCTGATGATGAGATCTGCAAATCAGACATCAGACATTCACTATTGACATCTGTCTTCATATCAACCCAGGTATGTGTCAGACAAACACTTAGGGGCTGTGAGCAACAGAACAAACATAACTGCCACACATATACACATTCAGCAATGGTGTGTATACTTGGAGGTATGTTGCACAATACTTGGCAGGGTGCTGAACAGGTGCACAGCAATACTTTGTACATGGGTGCAGTGTGTTCCAGGGGAAGGGGCATCACCCACTAACACAACTCATGCATCACAGAGATGTATAATGTTGGTAACAGGAATTGAGTATAGCTGCAGTGCATGTTGTTGAGTGTCATATGTCATGCATGTTGACAGTTGGGTAATGAGAGGTCTGTGTAATATCTTTGTGCCACCTCACCTGTAAGTGTGTGTGTGTGTGTGTGTGTGTGTGTGTGTGTGTGTGTGTGTGTGTGTGTGTGTGTGCGTGTGTGTCTACGTGTGTGTAGAGGTTAGCAATGATGTACAGGTGTTAAAGTACATTTTCTGTTTTCCCCTCACAGGAGGCGAGGTGGGTCAGAGGCTCTCCTGCAGGTAAACCTGATGTTAGTGTCCCTATAGACTCTGACAATGATGATAGGTATGGAGAGGTACAGACAGGGTTGTCAGGTGCTGAAGCTATGCCATCAGTTGACATCCCAATGTTATCCACCCCATCCCCACACACAGTCACATTCACTATACATACCCAATCACCAGTGGCCATAGATGAGGGACAGTTGGCAGATGGTAGCATGGGATAGGACTGTGTGGTGACTATGGCAAGTGTGTCTGTACACAGCAGCCATAGCTGGATGACCGGCGAGATACCACACAGTCAGATGTACAGGGGTGTTCATAAGAGGGCTGCTGGCTATCATGACCCTGGCAGAAGTGTCACAGCAGGTGTTACCAGACACATGTTTCGGGCCGTAATGCAGGCACAGGCATGTATGGAATGTTATACCAGACAGGGTCTGAGGCTCCAGAGGGCTACTCATTCTGCTGTTATTGACAACATCCATGATCTCTTAGGTGCCCACCGTTATTTTGCAGAGGTCATGGATAGATGGTTGGGTGAGATGGTGGGAATCCTCGACCATGCAATGTCTGTGTTAGAGCATGTGGTGAGAGTAGGGTGACAGCCATGTGGATGTAGGTCAGGAACACCAAGAGGTGGAGGCCTACTTGGATGAGCAACAAGTCAGAGCTGCTCCCATAGTGGCAATACCAGCACCAGCATTGCAGGGGGGTACTGTCCACACCACAACACAGCAGGCCACATGCACATGGCCCTGGCCTGTCCCAGCAGGGACCCGGATCCAGTGGACATTTGTCATCATCAGGAGAGAGTACCATATCTGGCCTTGTACCCGGTAGTGCCCGTGGAACCCTGGCAGGCACAGTTCTCATGTCCATGGCTGGAGATGGTGAACTGCACACCCTGCCATGTACAGTCTGCAGCTGTCCAACAAACCACCAACACAGCTATGGCACCTCCATACCTACACACACCACATCTGCACAGCCTAATTAATAACAACCCCCCCCCAACACACACACACATGATGTCAACCAAATGGCTCAGCCTAGGTTTCTGGCAAATCCACAACACACCCTGTGGATATGATGATACCTGTGCCACTTCCCTATCATCCATACCATCGATGCAGGGACAGGCTAATATGGTTTTGCTGCACAGGGTGAATGTATGAAAGTGTGCAATGTAATGCAGTGTAACATGTTTTTAGCAAGAAAGTTTAATGCTTACATGTCAGGATGTGTAGCTGTCCAGCCATAATGCATTATAGCTGTTAACACTGACTGATTGCGGTCTCCATAATGTATTCAGTTTGTGTTGTAGGTGTCTGTGTCAGCAGGATGTTGGCCTGCTGTTGTTTTCTACAAGGGGTATGGCACTATGGTGACACATTGACTGTGTCATATCCTGGGTACAACTGAACACAAGTAACAGGTCTGTATAATAGTTACTGCATGTGCCACATGGCTGATAGGGCTGAGGGGTGTATATCCTGGGTACAACTGAACACAAGTAACAGGTCTGTATAACAGTTACTGCATGTGCCACGTGGCTGATAGGGCTGAGGGATGTATACAGGTGAGTGCATGGTGGCTGATGGCTGCAGCCCTTCTACAATGGACACTGGTAAGTGTACTTGGTGGGACACACCACATGTTAGTGTATAACACACACACACACACACACACACACACACACACACACACACACACACACACACACACGCACACACACACAGAGGATTTAGTGCTGATGCAACACAGAGAACACTGTACACATGGATGTACTTAATTTTGCAGTGAATCCATTTTAACCTATGTAATTTCACCAAGAAAAAATTGGCAAAACATCATATCAGTAAATAATCAGTCTGCTACTTTAATGTCATTGACAATGGTACTGGCAGGGTATATGTTCCCTTCCCCAATGGAGTGCAATCCCAGCTTGGTAATTTTAGGTGTACAGGTTTGGGTGGCACAGCCCTACACTTTGGGGGGTGTGGGGTGGTGTAGAGCTGTGCATAGTGTGAGTGACAACTACTTAACCTGTTAACATAAACTGTACAATATTACAGCAGACTAAGTGGGGGGATGCACACAACAATAACCCCAATGAGGGTGGCTGTGTCCACAACATCGACAACCAACAATATATGCTAACTGCAGTATCACTGTACAGCTATACAGTGGGGAAGAGGGCATTTAGACATCTACTACTAATTTTGATGGAATGAATTTCCATGACATGATTTCTTTGAAATGTTAGCTTTTGCCAGTCAGTTCTCAGAGAAATGACCTCCTGGGACACGTATTTTCTGCAAACTGAAGTAGATCCATTCACATACACACACATTTACTTGGCAACACTGAGAGTAGAACCCCAACCTAGGTACTTATTGCTACTAATGTGTTTGACCTTAATTGCACACACCACACAGCGTTTAGGATGAGGTGTGTCCCAAGTCTCTTGTTAAGTGAAGAACATCACCAGGTCTTGTACAGTATGGCAATGGGGGATGAACTGGGGGCTAATAAACAATACATTGCATGACATACTGTCATATACACATTGACAAACACATAACAGTCATAGACACATCTGAGAGACCTGGGTTTATCAGTGTTAACTACCTTGGCAGTGAGTCCATTCTGTTACAGATAATTTGCACACAGCACATGTATCATTGAGCTGGATAGTGTCATCTGTTACCTGTATGGTTGATGGTGACAGTAGTCCTCATACAGTGGACCTTGGGACATGTACTGGGGGTAC
The DNA here is from genome assembly GCF_019279795.1 of Protopterus annectens. Lineage (NCBI taxonomy): Eukaryota > Metazoa > Chordata > Ceratodontiformes > Protopteridae > Protopterus > Protopterus annectens. The sequence goes on from NC_056737.1 coordinate 1,864,802,484, forward strand.
CATAATGTAAAGACAGTATACCCAGCACCCACACTCCACATTGGATATTTTACTTACTAAAACCCATGATAATTCCCTGACATATGCACAATCACACATTGACCAGGACTGCAATACAACCCCTTGTCTATCTCATCAGTGCTACTACAGGGATATGCATTTATTGAACATGCCACAGGGATAGTAGGGTGATGGGTTGCCATGGCTCTCCTAGTGTCAGCAACATCACTATTCCTTACGCTGTATGGCCAGGTGTATTGTATTTGGAGAATGTGGCCTCAGAATGCTGTATCCTACAAATATACACACTTGCACACATACATACACTTGCCAGGACTCAGAGGGTAACCCATGTCTATCTACCCATTTGTACAACAGTGTTGTCCTGGTAATGCAAACTCCATGTAGCCCATAGGGTGAAGAGTGTAACAAGGTACATTTAATGTCCATTACAGCAGCAGCCATTTCTAACTATGACAATGGTGGTGTAGTGTGTGAGAAGGTCATCAGGGTATTATCAACTGCAGGTTTACAAACACACAGACACTGTTATTCTCAGCAATGTACACTGACACATTTGTCAGTACTTGGCTACGTAGGTGCAGGTGTTCCTAGGTGTGTACCAGGATATTGTTCATGGAGAGATGAAAAGCGTAGGGGATGTGGGTACAGTGGTATCATGCCACCTAACATTTGTCTGCAGGCCATCTATCAACTGATGCCACTTGAGTGATCCTCAGGGTGACAGTCAGGTGTGGTGCTCAAATTGACATGTATGTAACATATATTACATAACATGGCCAGTGTCTGGGTTGGAGACTTGTACCCAAGCATAGTCTGTTGACTGTGGTAGTCTAATTTAGGTATCCATGGAATGTGGTGCATAAAATAGTGGGGTTTCCTAGCTGTGGCATTCATAATACAGCTGGGCAGATATGTCAGCATCAGACAAGCATAGACTGCCTGTAAGCAGCCAAAATGGATACCTAACATCTGAACATATGTAGAGAGGACAGACAGAAATCACCTAGCCAACAGGTTATGCATTAGGATTAATGATTTGACAGATAGACTTTTGACTCCGATAGGTATGCCATTACAACATGACATCAGCCCTCAGAGACATGTCCTATACACATAGTAGTCTACAGTTAATATCCACATATCAGATCACTATCCAGTAGCAAGTACTTAATAACACACAGCTCGCACACCAAGAACATGATAGTCAGTACTTAGAGTCCAGCCTTGCATGCAGGGGATGTATGGTTCCAGTACTACAATCTGCAATCTACTATTACTTGGGAAAGCACTGTTAACAGTAGGAACGTAATTATACAATACATGCAAATGTAACTGCATATAACCTGGGATACTACTCATGTATGAAACCCATACAAAAGGAAAAGGAAAAGATTGTTGCACTAGCAATATATACCCAGGTGTCCTAGACAGTATACCTACACCCCTTGCTACTGTAATGACAGCACATAGAAAGAAGTATGTTATGTACATGGAATTGAATACACTTTTTAAAGATGTCATTACCATGCTATTTCATCAGACTGGAATGTGATCACTGGTTACCAGGGCTGAGCCATGCTTAGCAAGTGTAAGCATTGCTTAAATATAAATGCTAAGCAGATTTGCGCACTGGTAAGTGAAGCCTATACAGTGTAAGCGGCTTTTCATTTAACTGTACATTAGCAGCTCTTACCGTCGGGCAAACCTGTGCAAACCTGCTTAAAGCTGGTCAAAACTGCCTTAACCACTATGTATCCAACAGTCCTTGTATTCTCTAACAACAAAATAAACAGCCTTTTTTAGAACTTGAACCCAGGATCCTGTACATTATAGTTAAAGCAGTTAACCACTAAGGCATCACAGCTGTGAAAATGGTTGTTGTTTTTTTCCAATATATCTGTCAGTACACATACTGAATAGTAGTGAACAACAGCTTTGACTTCTACAATTATGTAGTATTTGTTAGCAAAATTAGTGTTGAATCAGTATGTTTTTTAAATCAGATATACCTGTTGCTCAAGCTGCTGCAGAGAGCGTGGCCTACTGCCAGCTGTGATATTGAGAAAAGATAAGAGTTTATTCTCATTTATCATCTGCAATTTTGATTTAATATCTCTGTAATCTGTACAACTGTCTTTTACTCTCCTTATTGTTGTGTGATATAGCTGAATATCTGTTAGTGTTGTCCTCAGTTTGTAGTGAAATCATTTGTCTAGAGGCCTATCTCTTTTCTTAGTGAGAGAAAGTGAACAGAACTGGTTTAATCTAACCAAGGCATTTGCAACTGTTATTGTTTGGATAATTGGTCTGGTTTCTGTTCTGTGCCTTAAATAGCCAGTGTTTTAATTCAAATATATCTGTTGCTCAGGCTGCTGTAGAGAGACAGACCTACTGCCAGCTGTGATATTGAGAAAAGATAAGAGTTTATTCTCATTTATCGTCTGCACTTTTGATTTAATATCTCTGTAATATGTACAACTGTTTCCCACCAACCCTCCCAGTTCTTGTTGTGGTCTTTTTGTATTGGTGGCTTTGAGTTGCTGCCTCTGGTATAAAGTTGATACTGGACACCCCCCAGTCACATTACATCAACTCATTCTACTGTTAATAGTAGGGACTTAGCAAAGGCCCACCCCATTAGCTTCTGCATATTAAATGATCTCATTATCTTGTGCATCTTCACTTTCTACTAAAAAAAAAAAAAAAAAAAAAAAAACTGTTTCCTGCCTTTCTTGGAACTAGTGTAGTCCAGATGCAGATTTGCTATCTCCAGGACATTTTGTAAGATTCTGAGCGGTGCTCTTCAAATTTTCCCTTAGATCTGCTAGTTCTTTGCTCTCCTGCACTTTTATTAGCTTATTAGTCTAGCACATTAGCAGACTTCTTGTAGCAATTATTGTAGCACACAACAGTGCTACCACCACTAAACGTTCTATAAGGAAACAGCTCCAGTACTTATTATTAATGCCCACCCCTCCATGCATGTCTAAAGGTCAGTTCCCTGTGCTTTCCTCTATTAGCCTGGTGAGCTTGGGCATCCTGAGGCAATGTAGCAACTGCCTGATGTACGTGGACAACCCTCTCCTCTTACCTCCCAACACTCAGACTTGAGACAGATGCACTTATATATCCAAACTGGAAGCCATGCACTCTGCAGCCAAGACTGGAATAGCTTGTCAAGAGAAGCATGTTAACACTTGCACCACAACACATAGAACCCATAGCCCTCCAAAACACACACCAGCACTGCTTTCACATAAAAACACAAACCACACACCCACCTTTGCGGAGGCTCTCAATAAAAATCTACAGAAACAGCAGAGACCTCCAATGCAGAAATGCACTCGACCACCACAACACAACACTAATCATGAGACATTTGACTCTCCTCAGTAGTATGCAACTCAGCTAAAGCCCATAAGGCAAAACAGCATGCCCAACACACTAGACATAGGTGACTTGATAGTGAGGTACACTGATGTCCCACTCACTCGGTTGAAAAAGGAGAAAGTAACAGTCAGCTGCCGGTCAGGTGCCAGGATCCACCGCATACTGCATGCACTCAGGTCCCTAAACAACAGGTACAAATATGACTCTGTCATTGTACATGTGGGTGTGAATGACCTGAGATGTATCTTCCTGGACTACATGAAAAGAGACATGGAGGAACTCTCAGATTATGTAGCCCAGACCGGTATGACCCTAGCCCTGGGCAGCCTCCTACCATCACCGAGAATGATACCACAGTAGAAGCGGAAAATGATTGATTTCAACAATTGGCTATGTTTCTGGTGTCATTCTAAAGGGATCCAGTGTGTGTCTGCCTGGGATGACATGATTGACAGACCTAGTTGTTTTGCCAGAGGTGGCCTGCATCTGTCACCCCTGGGCTTCTGGATACTGGTCAAGGCTCTTGCCATCCCTATAGTGCCTTTTTTAGGCGTTGTTCCAAAGTTCAAATTACCACCATAACAGCTACAACCAAATGCAATCTGAGGGTCATGCTGCTCAACACTATAAATCTAAATATCAAAATGCATTCACTCGCAGCACTCCTTAAAATGGAGAACATTGACGTTTGTGCTGTAACAGAGACCTGGTTCAAGACAGCAGATAGCACCCCTGCACTACCAGGCTATAATTCATTCCATACCTTTTGGCCTCAGAACTTGGACCAAAGCTACAAAGGTGGTGGTGTTTCCATATTCATAAAGGATGTGCACACCTCCAGACTGGTAGCCCAACATGACACATCAGAGATACTTCAGGTGCAGCTAACATTGGGTAAGAAAGCAATTCAGGTTGTAGCCTATTATAGGTCCCCAACCATGACCCAAGACTCACACTCCACTTTCCTAAGCACCTTGGAGAAGATTAGGGTCCAACCTAACACTCTCGTACTGGGTGACTTCAACTACCCCTCCATTAACTGGGAAAACTACTCGTGTACCAATACACTTGCCCAATGTTTCCTGGAATTCATTAATTCCAATGCTCTGGACCAGCTCATTCTTACCCTGACTAGAGGTAGCAACATACCTGACCTGCTCATTACTAACATGGTGACCATTGCCCTGTACTAATAGTCAACTCCTCCCTGGTTAGATCTGACTACAAACTAATCACCTTGGAAATCCACATCACTCCCACCCCTCCCCCCGCAAAGGTAACCACAATGAAAAAGTCTCCAAAGCTAACTTTGGGCTCCAAAAAACAGAGGTGGCTAACTTCACGGCACCCATGCAATTGGAGAACACCTGCATGACCACAGAATCATACACTAATGCCCTGTACGAACATGTACACATATGCATGGATCTCACCATACCCAATAGAACCAAGATGCTCTCATCTAAAAAAAGGAAGCCAGTCTAGTGGTCCCCTGCCATAAACAAGCTCTACAGCAGAAGGAGGAAACTGATGAGAAATAAGGTGAAGTCCCAAGACTAGAAAAAAAAATCCCTTATCAGCCTCAACAAAAAGCTGAGATTCCTCATCAAATCCTCTAAAGCTAGCTATGAAAACAGAATTGCAGCAGATAGTAAATACTATCACAAGGCTTTCTATAGTTATGTAAAGAATCTCCACAGCAATACCCAGATTTGCTTGGAGCTGTTGCACAATGACACCTCCTCTACTGAGCCAACAGATATTGCCAATATACTGGCTGACAGATTCAGTGCCAACTTTACCACTCTTACTCCCACCAAAGGACCAATCACAATATCAGTACATTGCCAGGCACCCAGTGTTATAGGTTCATAGGTTCATAGGTAGATACTAGGCTATCTGCCCTAAGGCATTTATAAGCCTAGCCAGAGTGTATTTGGCTTCCGCCTCCCTAGTAGATTAGCCTACTGTGCCTCTGTAAAGTAGGTCACAGAAGGTACCCTTTTAAGATTAGTTTACTGTGCCTCTGTCTAGCAGGGACACAGAATAGATTCCAGGGGTGAATTTGCGATTTCCCATCCACGCGTCAAGATTTCACTTGAAGAGAGTGAGCAAGGGGCTATGTCTAACATGAATTGGGATTCTATTACAGAGTGAGGGGAGCCTCTGGGAAATGAATCTGTCCCTCCAGCATGTCCTATTTATTTTTGTGCAGAGGTTTAGTTCCCTGGAGCATGTAGCTCTAAGGGACTTGGATTTTTTGAGGTGGAGCATGTCCATTAATTCTGGGTTTGACATGGCTTTATGCGTCAGACATAGATCGCCTCTGAGTAGGCAGTAAGCAACTGAGTAGAGCTGGAGTTTCTTTAGTCAAGATGCATAAGACATCTGTTTGTAGCCCATGACCCTCTTGGTGAGGTACTTTTGGAGTCTATACAGTTGCTGCAGGTGTCGGGTAAGGTACATCCCAAAAGGAGCATTGTATTCAATTATGGGCCTGACGAGTGACGAGTAGAGGGGCACAATGACCTCTCTTGATCTATATGCAAACCCTTTCATGATAAGGTGGGCTATATAGAAGGTCTTTCTAACCACTTTGGAAATGTGATTATCAAAGGAGAGATTACTATCTACGTTGGTCCCCAAATCTCTAGTTACTTCTTCCGTACTTAATGGGTTACCACCTATGTGGTAATTTGTGGGCACCTTGTTTTTCCCAAAGGGGATGTCTATGCACTTTTTAGCATTTAGCTTGAGGCCGTGGCTCTGGCACCAAGCATCCATCTCTGTGAGACCTTTTTGGAGGATTCTTGTGTCAGCTGGAGATTCGATTATGGCCCCCAGTTTGCAGTCATCTGCGAACTTTGTCAGCCATAATCCCCCCGTGTTAGCCTGAACCTCAGAGAAGTATATACTGAACAAGAGAGGTCCCAGAACTGAGACCTGTGGGATGCCACTTGTAACTGGTTTGGATTTGGACATGGCACCTGCAATTCTGACCATGTGGGGTATTGTGTCGAAGGCTTTTGTGAGGTCCAGGTAGGCTGTGTGGACTACCTTGCCCTCATCTCTGGCTTGGTAACTGTTTGAAAGAAATCAACTAGGTTTACAAGGCAAGATCTGCCCCTAACAAAGCCAAATTGGGTAGGGTCCAGTGTCTGGAGGCTCCCAATGTCTTTGTTTATGAGTTCCATGATAATATGCTCTATAGCTTTACAGACCAGACTAGTCAGGCTTATGGGGTGATAGTTTCCGGGGTCCATTGTGGCACCACCTTTGTGGAGTGGGACCACTGTAGCAGTACGCCATTCTTTGGGTACATATCCTGTAGTAAGGCTAAGTTTGAACAGTGACTTAATGTGAGGGTTCAGTTCTTCTTGGAGCTCATGTAAGACACAGCCTGGGACACCGTCCGGTCCCATAGATGCTGTGTTTTTTGCTTTGGAGAGGGCAGCTTTCACCTGTGCATCTGTGATGTCAGGGAGGTTACATTCAGTTGGGATAGGCATTTGCTCCTTTGGGGGGAAAGGGGGGGAGAAGTTTGCGCTGAATCTGCCAGGATGTTGACTATGTCTGTAGGTTTGGTATATTTTGTACCGTTATGCAACAATTCAGAGCATATCTGGGAGTTTCCGCCCATGTTCCTGACATAACTAAAGAAGGCCTTGTAATTATTTTTAGTGTATAGGGCAATTTTTCTTTCGAAACTGGCCTTTGATGATTTTATGAGGGATCGAAGTTTCTTGCTAATACTGATCAGAGATGCCTTCCCTTTTTGGGATTTTGCTCTGTCTTGTAGTAGCTTCCTCCTTTTGTTGTACAGCTTATTTATGGCCGGGGTCCACCAGACCAGTCTCCTGTTTTTGGAGGAGTGAGTCTTGGTTTTATTTGGGATAGCATGATCCATGCATTCCTGCAGGTGCTCATAGAATGCATATGTAAAGGATTCTGTGGATTGGACTGTACTATCCTCTGACCCAGGGGCTTTGAAGGATTCCACCTCAGTCTTTAGAAGTGCAAGGTTGGCTTTTGAGAAATTCTTTACAGTGATTTCCTTGGCTGGGGGTGGGGACAGGATATGGATGTCCAGGGAAATTTGTTTATGGTCTGAGCTTACCAATGAGGGGTTTACCTCTGGTGTGGAACATAGAGTCCCCATGTTGGTGATGACCAGGTCCAATATGTTGTTCCCTCTTGTGGGAGTGGCGACCAGTTGTTCCACTGAGTTTATAAATTCAAGGAACCATTGGGTGAGGGTGTTTGGGCTTGAGTAGTTTTCCCAGTCAATGTTTGGGTAGTTGAAGTCACCCAATAACATAGTGTTTGGAGAGACCTTCATATTCTCCAGTGTTCTCAGGAATGCCAAGTGGGGTTCCTGTAATAGGGAGGGTGTTCTGTAGCAGGCTACAAACTGAAAGGCCGTTTTGCCCGCTGTTAGTTGCACATGGATGGTTTCCGATGCTTCATGCAGTGCCACTAACCTGGAGGTGTAGGTATCTTTGATGAATATAGATACTCCTCCTTTGTGCTTCGGTCCGAGTTTTGGGGCCAAAACGCATGGTATGAGTTATAACCTGGTAGTGCTGGGATGCTCTCAAGAGCCTTGAACCAGGTTTCTGTTACTGCACAGACATCAATTTTCTCCATACTGAGGAGAGCCTCAAGTGCATGCATCTTGAGGTTTTGACTTCTGGCATTGAGTAGCATTACCTTTAGTTTTTTTATCCTTGGGTTGTCGATGGAGGTGGGTTTGTCCTTTGAGCCTTGCCTAAAAAAGGCACTATGTGGATGGCAAGAGCCTTGGCCGGTATACAAAAGCCTAAGGGTAACAGGTGCAAGCCATCCCTAGTGAAGCAACGTGACTTGTCAAGCATGTCATTCCAGGCTGACAGACACTGGATCCCCTTTGAATGACACCAATACTTTACCCAATTGTTGAAACTGATCATTTTGTCTTTATACTGTGGCATCATTCTTGGTGAGGGCAAGATGCTACTCAAGGTCAGGGTCATACCAGCCTGGGCTACATGGTCAGAGAGCTCCTCTATGTCTCTTTTCATGTAGTCTAGGGAGGTACGTCTCAGGTCATTCACACCAGCATGGACAATGACAGAGTCATACTTGTACTTGCTTTGTAGTGACCTGAGTGCTTGCAATATGTGGCGGATCCTGGCACCTGACAGGCAGCTTACAGTGACCTTCTCCTTGTTCAGTCTGGTGAGCCAGACAATAGAGTCCCCTATAACAAGTGTATTTGGTGTGTTGTTTGGCCTTAAGGGCTGTGACTGTGAGGCACACTGATTTTGTGAAATATGTGATTTATGGGTATTGTTGAGGGGTGGCTGTTGCTTGGATATCTGCTTAGGAGGTCTTTGCTGTTTAGGCAGATTTTTTTTTACTGCTGCACAGGTTAAAACAGCACTGTACAAGGCCAAGAATACAGCTTCTATGGGACCTGACAATATCCCTGGCTGTGTTCTACATGAACTACAGAGTGAATTGGCACCTCACCTGTGTGCCCTGTTCAATCACAGCCTCACTTCAGGCTTTGTCCCTACCGAATGGTGCACTGCTACATTCATCCCTCTCCACAAAGGAGGACCGACTACAGACCCTTGTAACTATCGCCCCATTAGCCTGACAAGTCTGATATGCAAAGCTATCGAACACATCATCATGGACCTAATAAACAAAGATATAGGGAACCTCCAAACTCTGAATCCCATACAGTCTGGTTTTGTGAAGGGTAGATCATGCCTACTCAACCTGGTTGACTTCTGTGAGTCAGTCACCAGAGCTGTGGATGAAGGCAAGGTGGTTCATACAGCCTACGCTGATCTGGCCAAGGCTTTTGATACCATTCCCCCCTCAAGAATCATAGAAAAACTCACTAAGCTAGGCATCAACCCCTATATCACTAGGTGGGTTGCAAACTGGCTCTCAGATAGAACCCACAGTATGAAAGTAGCTGACTCCAAGTCAGACTGTTGACCAGTCATGACTGGAATCCCACAGGGTTCAGTACTGGGTCCTTTCCTTTTTGGTATCTACTTCTCTGAAGTCCAGGCCAACATGAAGGGACTCTGGCTGACAAAGTTCACAGACGATTGCAAGCTGGGAGCCAAAATTAACTCACCAAGTGATGTTGACATCCTGCAGAAAGACCTCACTGAGACCAATGACTGGTGTCAGAACCATGGCCTTAAGGTCAATGCCAAAAAATGTGTCATCATCCCCTTTGGGAAAAACCTGGTTCCTATGAATTACCACATCGATAGTAGTCCACTAAACACAGAAGGTGTCATAGGAGATCTGGGAACACAGGTTGACAGCAACCTCTCTTTTGAACACCACATTGCCACTGTGGACAGAAAGTCCTTCTATGCGGCACATCTCAT
>NC_056737.1:1865434795-1865454795 GCF_019279795.1 Protopterus annectens
CTGCGCAATGCTTGCCATGTATGTGTTGTATAATCCATAACATGGACATTGTCTGGGTTGTGCAAATGTCACATATGCATATTCTGTGACATGTGGAAGTGTACCTTGGGTCTTTGGGGCATGTTGTGTGGACAGATTGTTATCATCTGATGTGGCATTCCTGCCCTCATGTGGTGAGAACTGTCTATGGAACCGAGGTCATGCCTGCACCTACATTGACAGCATGATACAGGTATTCAGTGGAGTTAGTGGCATCTGTCCATACAGGGCATGTGTATAAGGCATGGTGTTCCCTTTGTGTGTTACATTTGCAGACTCTACAGTTGCTGCAGGCATCAATTGGGGAACATAGCAAAGGACCACTGTAAGCAATTATGTGCTTGTTGTAGAGATGGAACAGGGTGCCATGACCTTTGACTTGCTGGATAACACACACTCAGTCAGGAGATGTTACACATCACAGTACATTCTGATGTCAGTGGCAGTGTTGTGGTGAACAGGCATGTAGTCCACTGCAATCACACCATGGTTACTATCTGTGGGCAATATGCAGGGAACTACTAATATAGTGGTTGTTGCCTAGCCAAGTGTGCTTGTGTATGATACATGGGTGGAGAGTGTTCTCTGGGTAATACAAAGGTTGCCTATATTGTTCATCATTCCATAATGTCACATGTAGGTCTATCGATTGTCTACACCAGCCTCTCTGTTGTTTGACATCTGTTGCCCTTGTAAGGAGGACATTGTAACATATAGTAGGTCCTCAATATAAGAATATAGCAAAACCCACCCCACAATGAATCCTGTTACTACACAATCACAGCAACGGCCACACAGGATACTGATGACAGACTCACACTTGTCAGTACTGAGATTCAAACACCAACACCTACCTAGTTATGTATTGCTACTACAGTGTACCACATTTATAGCACGGGCCACAGAGCTTATTGGATGGATATTGTCCCAATGCACTTCTAAGGTGAGGAACATCACCAGCCCTTGTAAATACTGGCATTGGGTGATGTAGTGGGTGAGAGATCCCAAAAGTAATTTCACCCTAATCACACATTTACATTTGCCAGGTGTGAAGTTCAAACTTCTATCTATCAACCTTTATGGACCATTATGGTTACACATTCACCACATGCACCACTGACCTGACATGGTATAGGCTTCGCAACAGATACTTGTAAGGTGTGTGATATCTGCAGGACTGCTAAAGTCAGGCTCAGACATGTGTACAGGTTGTAAATAGAGACAATAACTTTGAGATACACACACAAACTCTTGCCACTAATGAGATTCAAACCCATAGCTGTGTAGTTACTGCTACTACATTGTTCCACACTTATGACACACACCACAGAGCTTATAGGGTTAACCATTCTCCAGTGGTATATTTCAAGGTAGATGAAATCAGCAGCCTTGCTAAAGTAGGGCAATGGGAGGTGTAGTGACTGTGAATGGCCTCAAAATTATTGATACCTACACACACAAACACAGAGTTTCACAGTAGCCATGTCTGGGATAAGAGCTCCTACCTAACTAGTACATCACATTATAACATTATGCAGTTATAGCATGCACCATGGAGCTTATAGGGCTAGCTCTTATCAAAAGTGTTTTTTTAAGGTGAATGACATAGGCAGCCTTGCTGATATAGGGCAATGGAAGGTGCAGTGACTCTGAATGGCCTCAAAAGCATTGAGCCATATACACGCAAACACACACACACACACACACACACACACACACACACACACACACACACACACACACACACAGAGTTTAACAGTCACCATGTCTGGGATTAGCACTCCTACCTAATTAGTACATCACACTATAGCATTTCCCAGTCATAGCATGCACCACAGAGCTTATAGTACTATCTCTTCTCCATAGGTGTATTTCAAGGTGAATGACATCAGCAGGCTTGCTAAAGTAGTGCAATGAGAGGTGTAGTGACTGTGAATGTCCTCAAAAGCATTGATCCCTGCACACACACACACACACACACACACACACACACACACACACACACACACACACACATGCACACACACACACACACACACACACACACACACACACACACATGCGCGCACACGCACACATGCACACACACACACACACACACATACACACACACATAGAGTTCCACAGTTATTTATTTTATTAATTAATTAATTAATTAATTAATTAATGTATTTATTTATTGGCATTTGTTGACCGGTAAAGTGCACTGGGTACAAAGATACCCATTTTCAGTGGAGGCCCAGGAAGAAAAGCTTCACATATATGCAAACATCAGACACAAATATCAAACAAAATATAGCAAACTATGAAGTGCAGATCAGGAGGGAAGGCTCCAAAAATTAAGACAGGCTACTATTACAGAAGAACATAATTGCATAAAAGATATTATTTACAAGTTTCTATATAAACACCATATCATAGGTAAAAACTATATCACAGGAAAAGCAAGGTGTACAAGTACTAGAGTATTATAATTCAGTTGAGTTGATTGAGAAATCAGAGGTGCTAATAAGGTGGGATTATAGTTGAAAAAAAGTTATTGGATTATGGGGGTTGCATTGTATTTCACATATACAGCTAAGGTTTTGTAAAAAGTAGGTTTTTAGTGCAGCTTTAAAGGACTTCAGGGAGTCTAGTTGAGTAATGGAGGAGGGGAGGGCTTTCCAATGTCTGGCTATACTGTATGAGTACAGGCATTGTCCTGCTCTCTTGTTGGATTTAGCTACACTTAGAAGGGTTTTCAGAGAAGAACAGGGGATCAAGTGGAGGTGTATGTACGCAAGATGGATTGGAGAGCTGGGCACTTATCGGGTTGAAAAAGTAATTTATGGCAGTAGTTATTTGGGAAAATTGGAGATAGTGGTGAAGTTCTAGCCAGGATAGGTTTGAGAGTGCGATGCAGTGATGTGAGCGGTTAGGCAAGTTAGAAGCAAATTTTGCTATCTTATAGTAGCATTGTTGTAGTTTATTACTGAGTGATGTTTGGAGGTTGGTGTAAATGGGGCTCCCTTATGTTAGGGATGGAATGAGCAGGGTGTTAGTTAATTGATCCTAGTTTGTTTGTCAAGGTAAAGTTTATGTCGGTACAATTTGCCCAGTTTGAAGTGGGTTTTCTTTACTGTGTTGAGAATGTGTTGTTCAAAGGAGAGTTTGTTGTTGATAGTAATTCCTAGAAGTTTTGCGGATTGTTCCTGTTCTATCTCAGTTTTGTTGCCATGTCTGGGATTAGAACTCCTTCCTAGCTAGTACATCACACTATAGCATTACACAGTTATTGCACGACACACAGCTTATATGAGTGATCCTTCTCCAAAGGGGTATTTCAAGGTGACTGACATCAGCAGGCTAGCTAAAGTACGGCAGTGGTGAGTGCAGTGTATGTGAATGGGCCATAAACCATTCCTCTGGAAGCGCACACACAACACTCAGTCACACACAACTTTACATTTGACAGGACTGTGTATACAACTGCTAGATGAATAATGACTTGTACTGTCATGTTAAACAGTTATCACAAGCACCACATACACTATAGTGCTGATGAGGGCTACCAGAAGAAAATGTCTACAGTGATAGACATTTGCACATCATGTGATATTGACCAATTGGATGTGTGCTGGGTGGGGCAGGCATCATGATGGGAAGCTCTTTGTCACTGTCTGTCTCTCTCTCTCTCTCTCTTCCCCACATCTATGTTTGTGTATGTTTGACCTATTATAGTGTGTTGTCCTTGGATATATATGTGTGTATTCCTATGCGATGTGTGTGCAAAGCATGACTGGTGTGCAATGTGGAGTGTGTGCAAAGACATCTGCGACTGATAGATATGTATAGTCCACTGTTGTTGCCAGACATGGGCTTCATTTGTCTAAGTGTGGGAGCATGCCCAGTATGACCTTCTATACTGAATGTGTGAATCCATTCAAGGTAGGTTGTACTCCAGTGCAGACATTTGTGTTCTACACCTACAGCTAGCAACCCATTTCTGCAGGATATCTGTAGATAGGTTGAAAATATGGGGTCACAATGGGCGAAGGATAGTGGGATACTTTGACTAATTGTGTCTGTGCTGCTTCTGCTACATGGTTTTGGTGTTAGCAGAGACATACAGACATATGTACTGTTTAACAGTCTGATGTATTATGTCATCAACTACTGACAGATATACGTTTTTGCTCGCAGTAATTTCCTGGGGAATTTAAGATGAATGAAGCTGTGTCCAGTGTTGTCTGCAGCCTACATATTCTTGTACAATCATGCCATTCTGGAGGGGGAGCTGCAGACACTTGCTGATAGGTCTGTGTAAATGGTCCAGCACCTTGGTACTGTGGTGGCTGAGGATCCCATGCTTGTACATCTATCGACGTGACAGAATGGTCATATCCTGCTGTGGCCATACCTCTCAGCTGTACAGATTCACACAGGTTATCCAGAGGCAGGGCACATATATCTGGTCATTACCCATTCATATTGTGGTTTAGGAGCAGGTTTGTAGTCACCCTTTCCTGCATTTGCAGGCAGGGATAGTATGGGCACACATCAGAGTTTCAGACTTCACAAAGTCCATGGCGTCCAAGTCCATGTCTGTTATTCTATCCTCTTCCTAACATTATGCAAGAGATATCTGATAAATATTCCTGTAGTTATCACTTTATCCCAACAGTATTTAGGGGTTGGTCCACAGTTCATGAAGTAGGACATGGTGGACATGCTACTGGGATTTGTCAACATGGCCTTACATTTGTGATCTGTGAACTGTGTTATGTCGTTATTTGGGACTCCATGAGATAACATACACTGGCAGTACAGGTGAGACACAGGCCTTTGACAGAGGACTGTAGAGAATTTGGTAGTGATGCAGGCCATCTGTAGCAGGCCAGTGCATTCTGTCACTCTTACAGACCCAGGCTGCAAGCCACTGTATTCCCCTGGGGTGACAGGGTAGGTGTGCAAGGTGTTAATGGCAATAGTTTCTGTCCTTATTAATCCATTGGTGTGGACGCTGGCAGGATGCTGTTTACAGCTAGGGACACACCTGCATGGGGCACCTCTTCAGCATGCTGCATTCTGTGGGTATTCCCATACAGAAGTGCAGGTCATATTGTACTCATTCCCAAGAGCAGGGATATGACCTGTGAGGTACTTGTGGCTGGGTGAGCTAAGTGCATATGTGATATGGAAGCTACTTGCAGCTGACTCACAGATATACGTGGGGCATTCCCCTTATGCTGGCTTGTGTGGGGACATCAGCGGTTTCTAAGTACTTCATAACTGTGCCTTTTGTGGTCTGCCAGTGTTTGGCCACACTTCATCAGTATTCCATACTACACAGATAACTAATGTGCTGCTAACCTGTATGTACAATTCCAAAGGTGTGTCCATTTGACAGTTACATTATATATACTCTGTCTAGGGTACTTCCACCTGTGTACTGTGTGTATATCTAGGCCCACATTCATGGCATGTCCATCTTTCAGATAGTGACAGATGTTACATCCCTAACAAATAGTATGGATTACTGCTGGATTGGGTCTTGCTGGGATACATTGTGTTTGGCACTGCAGTTGTGAGAACTTGGCCCTGTCATTAACAGTACTGGCCATTGGCCACTGGGACACAACCCCCCATGCCTACATGCTGACTACTTTTACATAATATACAACACACAACAACCTAACACACAGAGCCCTGCATATTGTACACGTGCAACAATCTATCCTGCTAATTTGGCCAGCTCAGGTAATCTGTGCTCCACTGTTATTATAGGCACACCTGACAACTGTAAACATTTGCTATGACCGTACTGGTATTTCAGGTACTCTGTTGGCTTCCATTTCATTCTGTATTTTGACCTATCATGCAGACTAGAGACATATCAGTGTAGTACAGATCTTAGGTTTTATTAACCTACATTTCAGTTTCAGACTGCTTACCCTTCAGAACTAACATCCCACTGCTTGACCTGTTGTAGTCTGTCTGTGTACATCTGGAGGGGGGCTATTCTCCATTGTCATCAATCAGAGGCCTTAGCACAGCCTTTCTTTGTGGTCGTCTTCACCTGTCCTGATGGCTGAGACTGTTGTTGGGTATGTGAGCCTCACTGACATGCATATGTGTGTCCTATGGACACACATTTGGCCCACCACATGTCCTGCAGTGGGTATTGTCACCTTGTCTAGTACTGCCTACTATGTTGACACCAATATTTGTTATGGATTTCATGCTGCCCATATAGGTGTCTACTATCTGCTGCCATCCCATTCAGCCACCCGATTTCCTTGCATGCTCACATCCATACCATAGATACAAGTAACAGAACATACTACTCCATTCAGCAATTGATAGTGAGAGTGACTTACCTTGTGGCTGTGCCAGTAATGAGGATGGTGCTGGAGGGCTGACTATGTCGGATGCACATAGTACACTCCCTATACATGGTTAAGCACAGGTAGTGTCATGTTTGGCATTCTTTTTACTGTATGTGTGAGTCAGAGTGAGGAGTCATTCCCTGGGTTCCTACCATGTCAGTGTATGTACTATGCGTTGCCTCTTTGCCAAAGCCTGGACATACTGGGCATGCCTCCTTCTGCCTAAGGGGCAGGTTCAGGTTGTTTCTCCTCTGAGTCCCTCTGTGCCTGTGCTGGCCTTGGCAATGGTGGGGGGCTGTGTGGCCCTTCCCCATGGTGTTCCTGCTGCAGCTGTTTCCACAGGATCATATTGTGTAGCATGGCACATACAATGACAATTTGGGTACATGTAGCTGGAAAGTACTGCAAGGCTTCACCAGATATGTCCAGGCACTGGAACTGTGACTTGAGCATCCCAAACACACACTCTATTATGATTCTGGTCTGTGCATGTGCCTCATTATGGAGTTCTTGTTCAGGTGTGTGTGCATTTCTGATGGGTGATATCAGCCATGGCTGCAGTGCGTAACCAGCATCCCCCACTAGGTGGCCATATGGAATGTCCCCATTGACAAATCTCTGGTACAGCTACGTCATATGCCAGATGTGGGAGTTGTGATAGCTTCCAGAGCTGCCAGCACACACATTCATTATAATGCCCTGGGCATCGCACACAACCTGGCAGTTGATGGATGGGAAGCCCTTGTGGTTTATGTAGACCCCCCTACCATGCTCATCAGGTGGTGCTTTGATGTGTGCAGTCTATATATCACCCACCACCTCACAGTATTCTGCTATTTGGTGGAAGAGACGCATATTAGCTGGTCAACGCCTCACGGCTGTTGTGGAAATATATGTGCTCACCGGCATGTGCTGACATGGCATCCAGGAAATGGTGGAGTACCATGGATGCTGATGCCTGTAAGATCCCCATGATATCCCGAGTTGGCCTTTGGAAGGTACCTGTGGCTAGAATTCTTAAGCCTACAGATACCTTGGTATTCACTGGGATGGGTTCCCCTCTGTTGGTTCTGAGTGTGAGATGTAGCCGGCACAGCTCAACAATTTGCTGTAGGAGGTCTCTGTCTACCCTATAGTGCTCCACTATCTCTAGCTCATGTAGCCCCTGGTAGGTTACCTTGGGTCTATACCCTTTCCTCCTTCTCCTCACTGTGGGTTGGTCATCAGCATTGTCATCCTCACCACCCTCAGCCTCTTCCACATGTTGATTTATGAGAGCGAAAGCAGCCCCTATCATTTTGTTGCTTTTGCTAGGTAAAATTTCCCCATTTGTGAACACCGGTGGTGTAGAGTTTGTGGACAAAAACAGAGGGAAAGGTGTTTACATACTTTATAGTAGTGTGTTGGTCTGGGCTGCTGCTTGTGTAATTGGCTTGTTCTGATACATTTCACCTGCCAGCTATGCTAGCTCTCCTTGATTATCTTTCTACTGCTGTTTTCTCTTCCCATTGCCTTCCTGTTTAAGCCCCGAAGCACGCAGTGTAAACCCAGTGCTCAGATGCGAATGGAGCTGCTATTTCCTGTTTTTTTTTTTTTTTTTTTTAAACACTGTTTAGACAATGTAAAGACCAATAGGTAGCTTCAGACACACCCCCTACCTTAGCTGTGTTTAGCTAAGGGCAAACATGGGCCACAGGGCTCCAAGCATGCATGACACCCCCCCCCCCTTATGAAGTCATCTAGCTCTTAGGCTTACACGGTTCGGTGCATGCTAGCACTGAGGGAAAATCTGTGATTCAGTATCATTGCCCTCATTTGCATAGGATTGACTGCTAATGCATGATTACAAATCTGACACTCAGCTTTCCCCCTTAGCAACCACTGTTCCATAGCCTTGCTGTGTTATGCATGCCATTGACCATTATGGCAAAATTATGATCTTGGTTTAAAAGCTTATTTCCAGCTTTCTTTATTCTTTTCGGGCCGATCCCGTTTGCGCACCGCTGCCCTGCGCTTAAACAGCTGAAATCGGCCAACAAAAAAAGTTATGTTTTATAATTTTGAAATTATTTTTCATTCCTATGGCCATATATTTGGCCTTTGGCATGTCTAGCCCTTCCAATACATGCATTTGTATGAGCTGTCATGCCTCCGTTTTGTAGTTTGCAGAAATGTATTCAGCTACTGGCTGAATACATTTCTGCAGTCTACACTATTCCTGCACGGATGTTTGCCTGCTTCCTGGATTGCTAATTCACCTAATTTTCATGGTTTTCACCAGCAAATGAGATAATTAGCATACAGGGGCTGTGTCCATGCAGGAATAGTGTAGAAATTCTCGTGCACGTCCCAGGAGCTTATTCCTGGATCACACGACAGCCATATTGCCTGCAGCAGCTCATGCACTATTCCTGCACGATGTGCAGAGCTTGCTGAATCCTGGGGTATGTCTCATTTTAAAATTGTTAACCGGACCACTAACAACCACAACATACAATTGTAAATTTAAGACTTTTAAAGAGGCCAACCATTTTAAAACTACATGTAATCTCAAAGTTCAGCTGAGACTTATGTCAATGAATTTTAATCACATGTAACAAACAGTATAAGCCAAGTGTTCCCAATTAGAACCATCTGTATTGGGCAATGTAAAAATGGACTACCTTAGTGGAATGTCAGTATTAACAAACTCTGTAACAAAAGAAGTAGATAAAATGGCATATACAAAATCAAAATCTACCAACATTAAAGACTTTATCGAAAAGATCAACAAAAATCTGAAAGTTTCCATAAGAAGATAAAATTACAACACAAACTAAAATTAGCATCCAGCTCCAAAGAGAAGTACAATTCCTTCTCAAACCACATCAGATAATTAAGAATTAACACAAAGCAATGGTCTGAGTTACGTCATTATTATACTAACTACTCCATCCCTAAAGACATTTTTAATATACTCACAGATAAATTCAGTGCCAGCTTAATAACAGAAACAGTCATTGAAGTTCTACAATTTCCTGAATCCCTTCTGCACCCACATATAATTATGCAAAGGGTAGTAACTGCATTTTCTAATGCTAAAAATATGACTTATAAGCCCCATCAATATGTCTTGTTACTTAATCAACAGTGCCAAAGACCATCTCTCTCAACCTCACCTAAAATTGTTCAGCTTAAGCATAGCCACATGATATGTAACTGGGGTACGGAAAATGCTTTTTGTTATGTCAGAAAAAGTGAAGTCTACCTCTGATCCTGGGACTATAGATCCATCAATCTAACATGCCTAATTTGCAAAGCTATGGAGTATATTATGTTTGATTACATATATTGGGATATAAACAATCTTATTGTCATAGCACTGCAAACACTAGTTTTAATTAAAGGAAGATCACATTAACATAACTTAGTACTTCTTTAGGAAAAGCACTGAAGCTGTACATAGCAGCAGTTTATACTGCATAAATATTTCTGGGCAAGGCTGTTGACACTATTTCCCATGTTAGTATTGAAAATAATCTCAGTGACCTAAATGCAAACCCTTTTGTTATATGATGGAGAGCAAACTCACTGACAGATGCACGCTATGTAGTTAATGAAGCATATGCCACATCATAAGGCAAAAAGGGGGACTAGCTGACTTCATCTGGACTGGGACACATTTGGTTTATTATCCACTTAATAGGTATGCAGACCTCTAACACAGACATATGGTTAACTTAATTTGCTAACTGGTACAAGCTAGAAGTAGTCACTCATTAAGCATCTGTGTACTCTGCAGCTCTAGCAAACGTCAGATAATGCATTGTTCTTAAAGCAAGTGTTATTTGATACAAATTAACTGTGTATTTCAGATGAGCATAAATTAAACAAAAATAAGTTTAGCATTGTCACTTATCTTTGGTAAACAAATATCTGCTGCAGCAGCTTACATGTTAGAATAGAAAATATCACATTTCAGTGTTTAAGAAGTAACAGAAATTATTTAGAGAGGCTGACAATGGATAAAGTATTTCAGAATAAGGGGAATCTCACAGAACCAGAGCAGCTGCAGTGTGCTAAAAGAAAATAAAGGAGCATCTTGATCAGTTCAAAAAATTGCTGTTAAGCAACTATATTTTTGTAACTCTAGAACACAAAAACTTTTAGCACAATGAGTTAAGCAACAGAAAGTAGAAAGAGTTGTCAACAAATATAAGGGAGCATATAACAAGAAAAATAACCAGAGATCATGTAGAAGTATTAGAGATGTTTTGGAAATTTTATGAACATTTGTATAAAGCAGAGAAATATGGAAATTACAAAAGAGCACACATGGAAATACTTGTAATTGCTCCAAGGATGGAGGCAGTTGAGGCTCAACTATTGACAGTTAAGATAGGTGGAGATGAGATAAAAACAATGATGTATAATCAGTCTGCAGGAAAATGTCCTAAAACAGGTGGTATTCTGGTCGACGTTTGGAAGTTAGGAGGGAAGAAAGGGATAAAGATCTGGAAGGTTTTGTTTAACAGTATTTTAAAAGGAGAGGAAACAACAACATCTTGGAGGAAAGCTATGGAGTGCTATAATACCTATAGACAGTAAAGACCTGTCAGACCCATCTTCACACAGACCCATTTCAACTTTAATTCCTGATTATAAAGTGTGCATATCAATACTAGCTAAACAAATGGCAAATGTGTTGCCAACATTGATAGATATGAATCAATGTAGTTTTGTAGAGGGGAGATAAATATTTGACAACATTAACAGAGGAAGAATGTAAGAAAATAACAATGTTCTTGGTTGGTCTTGATGTAGGAAAAGCATTTGACACAGTAAGCTGTGATTTTATGAATAGGTCAATGGAAGCATTTGCATTCTCTGATATAATAATATGGTTAATTAGGAGGATATATGAGAGATTGGAGGCAAGAATTAAAGTGGGAGGGTTGCTCTCTGATAGAAGCTGTTTCTGAACTGAGGAACTAGGCAGGGATGTACTCTTTCCCCCTAATTACTTGCTTTATATTCAGAGCAACTAGCAAAAAAATAAATAAATAAGGGACTCAGAAATACAAGGATATAATTTGGATATAAAATTTATGAAGATAAAACAAAGGCTATAGCAACAAATTATGTACTCACACATGAATTGGTTCAGCAACACCCATATTTAAGGTGGCATGATAAGATGAACTATTTAGGAGTATGGATCAAAAAGGCTTCTGTTGTGGCAGCTATGGATACATGGAACAGATTAAACAAAAGGAAATACAAACACCGAGAAACTGGAAGTTCTTGTTTATGGATATCAACAGTAAGATACAAGCAGTTAAAATGTTTTTGAGTCCCTTTAATTTTATAAACACGTCAGGCATATTTTTTACCAGCCAAAGGAGAATATGTGGACAATAATTGTTGAAAAGTTAAAGGAATTTATTTGGCAAGGGAAGATGGCAAGAGGTTAGTGGGATAAGCTGATCCTTCCACTGGAACAAGGTTGTTTAGGATTACTTGATTTGAAGGGATATTTTAGAGCTACATAATTAAGGCTCATATACATAACAAAAGCAGAAGCTTATAATTCAATGTGTCAAGGGATTATGATGAAGCAGGGATGAAATTCAAGAAATAAGGAGAAACTGGGATTTTGGATACAGATCCTTAAGGAGAATAATAACAGCCATGTAGATTGTTATATTCATAAAGTAGCAGGAAGTATTCTAAGAACTAAGCCAACACCAGAATGGAGAAAGGAGACTTTGCTGATAGAGATGCCTAAAAGCAGAGGTACAGACAATATGCAAGATGAGGTTGGAATTTCCTCGAGAAAACTGGTAAAGGAACCAAGGTACTAGGAGCAAATAACTAGAGAAGGAAAGGTAACAGCATAGGTAGAGGCCAAGAAGAAATATGGACTGCATGCTAGAGACTGCTTGCCCTTCCACGGATTGATAGATGATAGGCAAAGCAAAAGGGATCGGGGAATCCTAAATGAAAGATCTGCTCTGGTAGAGTTTTTAGTTGAATCTAGAATGGAAGTTGCTTTAAGAAATGGATAATAAGTAGGGCATACAAAACATTGCACAATAACTATAAGAATCGTTAAGAGGAGGATAGAAAAGATTGACAAGAAAAACTGAATAGGCAACTCACAAGGAAACAATGGGAGGACATACACATAGTTTCCAAGTGTGCAACAAAGTCCAAAAGGTTTCAAATTTTTGCTTGGAAGTGTTATAATTATTTTTATTCCCCAAGGAGACTTCAAAGAATTTTTCCTCAGGTAGATGGCAAATGTTGGTGGTGAGGTGGGAGAGAAAGAGGTAACTGGCAACATATTTTGAGAGTGTAAGAGTTGGCAGATTTCAAATATTCTATACAGAGTACTCTGTCAGAAATATTGGGTGAGTAAATGGGTATAACTAAGGAAATGGTCCTTTTGAGCTGGGACTCATGATCTGAACTGTCTGGACATAGGAAGTCCTTGTTAAGTTTAATTTTAGTTGTTGCAAATAAAGCAATTGGTAGAAAATAAAATGAAAGTGTAAACCAACTGTATTTCAAATACTGACCATTGCAACAGAGATAAAAACTGGAAGTGGGACCTTTAGAAAAGGGAAGGAATGAATTACAAAGAAACAAATGGACATTTTGGGAACAATACATGTAGAATAATGTCCAGTAGGATGAGAGATGTTTAAGGGAGGGCAGGGATTGGCCACTATATCTAATGTTGGACTGATGATAATTATAAAAACATATGTGATATATAATGTATGCAACTTTAAACATGTTAATATGTTTTATTTTCTTTTACATTAATGTATGTTTGCCTACGTCTTAAGTGACAATTTAATAAAGATGTTAAAAAAAAAAAACATTTCAGGCTGATAAAATTGTTAGAGTCCTCAGCTGTTTCATAGTAATTCTCATATAATTACAGAAGTCAGTAAGTCCTTCTGGCTACCCCAGTTGATAACTAAATGTACATCTCATCCATTTTAGATTTTTGTTCTTGTGTAATTGGTAGTAACTCTCTAATGCTAAAAGTATGAATTATAAGCCCCAGCTTTATGTACAGTATGCCCTGATCAGACTAATTATAGAGTATAATTCCATTTTAGTGTGCCTCTATCTAAACACATCATAGAACTTAAACAGACTCCAAAGATTAATCACTCTACTAAAGACTGTCAGGTGTTAAATACTTTGCCTCTTATGGATTCCTGCACTCTGATTTATCTCTACCATTCCATGATGTTAGGACCTCCTTGAACTCTTACACTTCCACAAGATAAATGTCTCCAAAAGCATTTAAACTAATGACTTTAATCTCAAATAACAAAGACATGCTTGTGAGACAAATGTATTACTCTGTGCTTCCCTCATTTCTGGAATAATCGTCCCTTACATATAAAACAGAAAAGTAACCTTGCGTCCTTTAAGACAAACCTCGATGAAAAGATACAGACCTGTGAATTCATCTAGAGCCTAGCTTGTTTTGCCATTCTGGAAGAAAGAGGTGCCCTACAATGTGGGTACAGGTAAGGTAATTACAGTCCATAGATTGATTCAGTCTTATAAACCTTATACATTCATTTATTTATTTTATTTATTTATTTAACATTTGTTTCCTGGGAAAGTCTGACTGGGACAGAGCTCATTTTCAGTGAAGGCCTAGGGAGAAATGCTCCAGATGCATGTCTTTGAAATCCATATAAACAGACTTGAACTAATACAGTTTCTCTTCTGCTCCCATCCAGCCTTTTCTTTTATTTTTTTAGTTACCCTGCTAAGATCATGAGTTGTTTAATTTATATCTTTCCCTATGCCACCTCTCAATTTAGTCAAAAAACAACACTCCGCTTTTGTACAATGTTCATTAACATTCAATGTAAACCGATCAGTTTCTTTACCAGAACTGTGCCGGCCCTTGCTTATCTTGAATATTTCACATGCAGGAAAGAAAAACAGACTTGAACTATGTCATTATCTTATGGTCTGCCCCATCATGCACTATCCTTTAAAAACTGCCCCATCATACACTCTCCTTTAACACTTTCCCAATCATGCACTCTCTTTTAATACCTGCCCTTTCATGCACTCTCATTTAACATCTGCCCCATCATGCACTCTCCTTTAACACCTGTCCTATCATGCACTCTCCTTTAACACCTGCCCCATCACACACTCTCCTTTAACACTTGCCCCATCATGCACTCTCCTTTAACACTTTCCCTATCAAACACTCTCCTTTAACACTTTCTTAAATAGCCTAATAATATCATCTGTCATGTTTTGTTTCTTTCCTTATGCAGTCTTTCACTTTAAACACATAACTTTGTTCCTTAACATAAGAGAATACGACACTTCTTCTCTACAGAGTATAGCAAAACATTCAATTTTCTTTCTAAAAAAACACCAGTAGATTTCTTCTTGGTAACTTAAAGCTTTCATTAATATTTCCCTTATATTTATCATCTTATTACTGTAACCCTGCTGCCCTTCCTTTCACTGTTTCTGTGCTTCGTTGGTCAGTCATTTCCATTTAATTTTCACAATATTCATTCATTCTTTTGATTTACTATAATAGCCCCCTTCATTATACTGCTCTAGCTGCTATAACCCTCTGTAAACCTATAAGAATGTCAAGCAAACCTTCTCTCTTTTTCTTATAAAGTGTTTTCACAGTTGTTATAACACAAAATCCCTTTGTCCTTCACTATAATTAACTTCTCAAAAATAGTCTGGTGACACCACACTACATCCTTAATATAAGAGGCATTGTAATGATGTGAGTTTGTAATTATGTTTGCTCATCATTTCTTGTTATCATGTAGGCTGCATGGATTATTATTAACCCGCTGAAAAATTTATTCCCCTTCATATTCTACTTTGACGCATCTTTGGCAATCTCTGTCTGTGCTTTCTACTTACTGCAGTCCTCTTGTGGTCTCTATACACTTCTCTGTCTCTAATACTGCAGCATTAATTTCAAAATTTCATCTCACTATCCATTCAAAACTCAGTCCTCTGCCTTCATACTGTTTAACCTCTCTTAATCTCAGAGGTGGCAATACAGTGCAGCCCTCCTCCCCTTCTAATCAATTATTAATAATTTTAACACAAATCAATCTAATCAGTTATGCATTATGTTTAACTCACCGACCTTTTCTATTATAATACCATTAGCTATTCTTCCCTTTGCTAGATAGTGTAGCTGATTCCTATAGTTTCATACCACACCACCAGCACTTTCCTTGCATAAACTCTTCCCTTTTCTTTACATGTCACTGTCCTCTCTGCAAATTCCCTTCTGGAAGTATTATGGGTAATTTTCTGCAAGTTGTGGCTGCCGCTCATACTCAGTCATCTATGTGCACTCAGCTAGTTGTTGCCATGAGTGCCTCCCATCTCATCTCCTCTCTATACCCATGCTCCTACTCAGTGCCTGTGCTTCTGCCAGCTTTCTCACATCCCTTCTGTTTACCCATTTCAGTGCAGCATAAAGACACACACACACATCTCCTCCAATACTTATTCTCTCCACTTGCTCTTCACTGAAAGCTTCTTCCCACATTAATCCTCTCTTTGACTTATTCTGTCCTTTCCCAACATTATCCCCATAATCTTTCATATTGACCATCATCCTACAAAATCACATTTCCAGTTCACTTTTCATACAAATCTCAAGCTTCCCTTTACTCTGCCCTGTATCATCTTTTGTTTGTAAAATCCTACACAGTCTATAAAAATATCCTTCATTCCTTCAATGATTCCTGCTATTTAGCGATAATGAATTAAACCTTGGCACCTACTTTACCCTGGTTTTATTTTTACCTAAACTATTACTTTTCCATTTCAAACTCTTACTACTTGTCACTCATCTCATAAAAACACCAACATTTTTCATATAAATCTATGCAGAATCAATAAAAAATATGAATTACTAGAGTCATACATGCACGGATTGTTACTAGGGTAATGACCTGGAGGCATTTCTAAGCCTTGCCAAGTTTTCCCAAAAGAATAGTGATGTCCTGTATCCAAAGAAGATATTGAAGGCCAGGCATTTACAAGCTACTTCTGTCTATAATGGTCATGGGTGATAGGTGCAGTGTAAATTTCCTGTTCACCATCCACTGTTCCAGGTTCTGCTTAAACTGGGTAATATAAAAACTCAGCTTCACATGGATGTTAAGCCTGTTTTATAGGAATGGCAGTCTCTGAAAGACATATATGTCTCTCCAGCATGTTCTGTTTAAGTCACAGGCAAAATTCAGGTGCTTATACTAGCTGTGTTCCTAGGTCCCTAACCACTGGATCTACTTTTAGGGGTGTGCAATCAATATTATAATTTGCAGGGATATCTGATTTGCCAAAGGGTATGTTTATGTTTTTTTTAGCATTTAGTCTCAGGCCAGTGGTTTTGGCACCTGTCATTTGTATTTTTAGGCCTGTTTGTATGATGTCAACATCATTTGGGTATGCAGTGATTCTGCCCCAGCTTACGGTCATTAGTGCACCTATTGCGCCAGAAGCCCCCAACACTGGCCTTCACTTCAGAGAAGTATACACCAAACAGGAGGGATCCAAAAACTGAGCCTGTGGGGTACTAGTAGAAACAGGTTTCTTATCAGAAGTGAATTAACCTATCCAGACAACATGTGTCCTGTCAGTGAGCCAGTTGGCTATCCATCTGACAATGTAGGGGTTTATGCCTAACTCAGTAAGTTTATCTATGATCCTTGAGTGGGGAATTGTGTTGAAAGCTTAGGCCAGGTCTAGATAATTTGCCATCAAACAACACAAAACTGAATAAACATGAAAAACAAAAAAGCCAAACTGTTCAACCATCATCAGTTTATTACTGATCTGGTACCGCGACAATTCGTCATCTCAGGATAATTCAACAGTTTCACAGGGTGTCTTAAATACAGGTAGAATGCCAATAAATTAACTACTCAAACAATGATGTAATTAATTAACCTTTAAACATTACCTAATCAAATTAGTTTAAGTGCATTTAAAAGCCATATTTTAATAAAAATAACAATAGCACACTTAAAAACACATGAAAACATTCACTACAACTATTAATGTATGGACAAACAATAATGTCAAGATTTAAATCCCTGGGGAATAATGTTCTAAAGTATAATATCATCTTGCTCTCTAATAAATTCGACTTGTGAGCAAAATCACCTTCTCTGGGGAGAAACAGCTGAGCTTACATACTGAAAAAAAACAGTATCCAAACCTTGATGTACCTTATGAAAATGCTCACTTCTTCTTTCGGCTGCTCCCATTAGGGGTTGCCACAACAGATCAACTGTCTCCATTTCTTCCTGTCCTCTGCATCTTGCTCTGTCACACCAACCACCTGCATGTCCTCTCTCACCACATCCATAAACCTTATCTTAGGCCTTCCTCTTTTCCTGTTACCTGGCAGCTTCATCCTTAGCATCTTTTTCCCAATATACTCTGCATCCCTCCTCAGCACATGTCCAAACCTACATAATCTTGCCTCTCTGGCTTTGTCTCCAAACCTTCCAACCTGGGCTGACCCTCTAATATACTTATTCCTAATCCTGTCCACCCTCGTCACATCCAGTGAAAATCTTAGCATCTTTAACTCTGCCACATCCAGCTCTAACGCCTGCCTTTTTGTCAATGCCACTGTCTCCAACCCATATAACATAGCTGGTCTCACTACCCTCTTGTAGACCTTCCCTTTCACTCTTACTGGTACTCATCTGTCACAAATCACTCCTGACACTCTTCTCCACCCACTCCATCCTACCTGTACTCGCTTCTTCACCTTTCTTTCACACTCACCATTACTCTGAACTGTTGATCCCAAGTGCTTAAACTCATCTACCTTTGCCACCTCTACTCCCTGCATCCTCAAGTTTCCTCTATCCTCCCTCTCATTTACACACATATATTCTGTCTTAGTCCTGCTGACCTTCATTCCTCTTCTCTCTAGAGCATATCTCCAACTCTCCAGGGTCTCTTCCACCTGTTCCCTACTCTCACTACAGATCACAATGTCATCTGCAAACATCATAGTCCACGGGGATGCCTGTCTGATCTCATCTGTCAACCTGTCCATCACCATTGAAAATAATAAAGGGCTCAGAGCGAACCCTTGATGTAATCCCACCTCCACCTTAAATGCATCCATCACTCCCACTACAGACCTCACCGCTGTCACACTACCCTCGTACATATCCTGTACCACTCTTACATACTTCTTTGACACTCCCGACTTCCTCATACAATACCACAACTCCTCTCTAGGCACCCTGTCATATGCTTTCTCTAAATCCACAAAGACACAATGCAACTCCTTCTGACCTTCTCTGTACTTCTCCATCAACACTCTCAGAGCAAACATCGCATCTGTAGTGCTCTTTCCTGGCATGAAACCATACTGCTGATCACTAATCATCACCTTCCTTCTTAACCTAGCTTCCACTACTCTTTCCTATAACTTCATGCTGTGACTGAACAATTTAATCCCTCTGTAGTTACTACAGCTCTGTACATCACCCTTATTCTTAAAAATCGGTACCAAAACACTTTTTCTCCATTCCTCAGGCATCCTCTCACTTTCCAAGATTTCATTAAAAAATCTAGTTAAAAACTCCACTGCCATTTCACCTAAACACCTCCATGCTTCCACAGGTATGTCATCTGGACCAACAGTCTTTCCATTCTTCATCCTCTTCATAGCTATCCTTACTTCCTCCTTGCTAATCCAATGCACTTCATGATTCACCATCCACACATCATCCAACCTTCTCTCCCTCTCTTTCTCTTCATTCATCAACCCCTCAAAGTACTCTTTCCATGTGCTCAACACACTCTCCTCGCTTGTGAGTATGTTTCCCTCATTATCCTTTATCACCCTTACCTGCTGCACATCTTTACTAGCTCGGTCCCTCTGTCTAGCCAATTGGTACAAGTCCTTTTCCCCCTCCTTAGTGGCCAACCTTTTATACAACTCTTCATACGCCTTATCATTAGCCTCCGCCACCTCTCTCTTTGCCATGCACCTCATCTCCTTATACTCTTGTCTACTTTCTTCATCTCTTTGACAATCCCACTTCTTCTTCATCAACCTCTTTCTCTGTATACTCTCCTGTACTTCTTCATTCCACCACCAGGTCTCCTTGTCCTCCTTCCTCTTTCCAGATGTCACACCAAGCACCTTTCTAGCCATCTATCTTACTAGCTCTGCTCTAGTTACCCAGCTATTCGGTAACTCTTCACTACCACCCAGTGCCTGTCTTAACTCTTCCCTGAACATCACCTCACAATTACCCTTTTTCAATTTCCACCATTTGATCCTTGGTGCTGCCCTCACACTCATCCTCCTCTTCTTGATCACCAATGTCATCCTACAAACCACCATTCTATGCTGCCTAACTACACTTTCCCCTGCCACCACTTTACAGTCTCCAATCTCCTTCAGACTGGCCCTTCTACATAAGATATAATCCACCTGTTTGCATCTTCCTCCACTCTTGTATGTCACCTTACGCTCCTCCCTCTTGTTAAAATATGTATTCATTACAGCCATGTCCATTCTTTTTGCAA
>NC_056737.1:1865459795-1865582295 GCF_019279795.1 Protopterus annectens
AGTGCAGGCTGAAAAACAATGATAAATTCAACAAAATCAATAAATGCAACACAGAAGTGTTAACCAGCATTGAGATAACTAGGCAAAGTGCAAATAATATATATATATATATATATATATATATATATATATATATATATATATATATATATATATATATATATATATACACACATACTTATATCAGCTTTGTAGGTTCTAGATGGTTTTTTAAACAATCCAAGTAAGGTAAGTAAACAGTAATGTCTGTTCTCCAGTTTACCCAGATTATACTGTTACACATCTTCATACTGTCTTTGCTTACTCCTTTAATACTGTCCTACCCATATAGGATACACTGTATCCTATAATTAAATGGTGTTATAGAGGTGATCCTTACCATTTATTTTAAAATATCCCTTCACATGTTTGAAATTGCCTTGAACCTTGGCATGTGATGCCAGCAGTGCTGTACTACATTGTCCACCCAGTAATTCCAGCTATACATGGCCTGCTTAAAAGAAAAACAAAAAACAGAAAAACATCAAATATCATTTTCCATAAGCTCAAATCCATGAATGTTCAATCATTTTTAATCTCTGAGATGTGAAGATATGTATGTGTATGTGGACCAATGCATTAAAGTCTCTGGATACATCCATTTTCACTTCAGTGACATCACTGAGAGATACACCTCATGGGCAGAGCCTTAATAGAAACTGATGAAATTACTTATTAATTTTTACAGAAATGTCTTATTAATTTTTATAGAAATGGCATATTAATTTTTATGAAGAAAGAGCTTGAGTAAAACAGGTATGATAGGGTGAAAACGGTAACAGTTTGAAAGGTCACAGTTTGAAATGCCAAGACCTAAATGTGGAGACCAAATGAACAAAATGTGGATTTATATATGCTATGTCAGAGACAGAAATTTCTCAGAATATTCCCTTTCTTCTGAGATATGGTGATCTTGGATTAGGTATATATATATATATATATATATATATATATATATATATATATATATGGGTTCACTTCAGTTCACTGAACTTTCAATTCACTGACTT
Organism: Protopterus annectens; assembly: GCF_019279795.1. Lineage (NCBI taxonomy): Eukaryota > Metazoa > Chordata > Ceratodontiformes > Protopteridae > Protopterus > Protopterus annectens. The sequence goes on from NC_056737.1 coordinate 1,865,460,845, forward strand.
TCATTTCACTGACACCATTTCACTGAAATTCATTTCACTGAAAGTTCATTTCACTGAAAGTTCATTTCACTGACAAGTATTATTACAAAGTAAATGGAATATGCCCCCTTCCCCACTGTAGTGCGACCCTGGAGTTAGAATATATAGTTAGGGGGTGTGGGGGGCAGAGCCCCCCACTTAGTTTCTTTTACTCAGCAATATTATATCAAAACGTAAGAATATCATATGAAATGAAGTGGGGCTAAGCCTGCTCCACCCCCGATAATGGGGGCTGGCTCTTGCCTCCACACACCCTAACTATATATTCTAACTCCAGGGTTGCACTACAGTGGGGAATGGGGAATATTCCATTTTATTGCTAATAGTTGTCAGTGAAACGAACTTTCAGTGAAACGAACTTTCAGTGAAACGAACTTTCAGTGAAACGGTGTCAGTGAATTGAAAGTTCAGTGAATTGAAAGTTCAGTGAACTGACGTGAACCCATATATATATATATATATATATATATATATATATATATATATATATATACACACACACACACACACACACACACACACACACACACACACACACACACACACACACACACACACACACACACACACACACACACATTTGGTGGGTGTGGTGGGTTGTCCCAACATCAGATGGATCAGTAAAGCTTGCATACGTACCAAAAATAAGTTTAACAAAATCAAGACGTTCAGTATTTGATAATTTTGTGTATTTTTTAGATTTTGGGGCTCAGTATCCCATGTCCTGACATTTTAAAGGAAGATTAAAAAAATGCATAACAGCACTTAAGCCATGATGTGCCATAATGTATAAATAAAGAAAAAATAAACACTTTACGAAGCTTATGAGAACTGTTGCTACACTCAGGCGCAATTGGAAAGCTGTTAGCATCATCACAATCTTCAAGCAATATCAATGGCTACAACGTATAAACAAATTTCTGTTAAATCTGAAAAAAATACATTTCTAAGAACAATGCAATTCTTTCTAACAAAAACTCCTAAACTGTTCTGGAAGCAACCCATATCCACCATTTTGCTAAATAATCTTTCAACTTACTTTGAAGCTAAAAACAGCTGTTGACCCTTTAAATTTCAACCCACTCTAGGTTGCTTATACTTCTGACATCCATCTCTCTTGACTTAAGCATTTCTTGTCAGAGTCAGCTTTAAAATCTCTGTGATCTATCTGCAAAAAACAAACATAAATTCACTGCAACTTAAATTTCTTAAGAAAATAATATGTTTATGTTTTCTGTTCTTAAATATATACATATATATATATATATATATATATATATATATATATATATATATACATATATATATATATATATGGGTTCCATACACTAGATCAAATTTTCACTAATTCGAAATAGTACATGGAATGCTCACTGCAGCAAAAGTTCACTTAAACAAAAGTGCACTTACGCAAAGTTCAGTACAACGAACAGGTGTTGTACTGAACTTCCATGCAGTACTCACGGACCTTAGGGTTAGAGCATGGGTCATAGTACGGGCTATCCCCTTACCATGACCCGTGCCCTAACCCTAAGGTCCGTGACGACTGCAGCGCAGTGAAGGACTTAGCAATGTCCTCCACTATGGTGTGATAGTCACGAACCTTAGGGTTAGGGCATGGGTAGGGTTAGCGGATAGCATTACTAACTATCCCATTACCCTAATCCGTGCCCTAACCCTAAGGTCTGTGACTATGCACCATAGTGGTGGACATAGCTTGTTTTTTATGTCCTCCACTGTGCTGCGGTATTTTCGGTGAAGTGCACTTACGCAAAAGTTCACTTTCGTTAAAGTGAACTTTCGCAAAAGTGATACTTCCTATTACAAGTTTGAAGTAGTGAATTTTCGTTCTTGTAATAGGAATCCATATATATATATATATATATATATATATACACACGTCCCCATCAGTTGATCAAGTTTTCAGAAACTTGATCTCTATAAGGTCAAGACCATATGGTTGAGATTTTGAAATCTCAAAGCTTTTGAATGGAGATCATTGTACAGCGAAGATCTGGAAATTTACCCCTTTCCTCATGGTAATGCAATATAAGTATTGGGATATATAATTTGCAGGAGGTGTGAGGGTGCATAAGTGCTTGACTCCATGCAAAAACATAAAAAAGGTAGATTTTTGCATGGTTTTTTTTTAATGTTTGAGCTTTCAGAAACTCGATCATATGGTTTCTTCAATTTTTTTTTTCGAGTTTCGGAAAAGTTAATCATCTGATATTGACCCAAACCAAGCCAAAGTTATGCCTAATTAATTAAATTCAAAAACAAAAAGAATAAAGCTAGTGCTTAGCCAAATCCCAGTTCAGCAAAGAAATAAATCAGCAAACCAAAAACGTCACTGGGAACTGCTGCTGTACAAATACTGTAAAATGTTTATTAAAACAGAAAACAAACCAAAAAGTATCAAAGTGAGCGTTTTCGGGCTAAGCCCTTCTTCAGACAAAGTGCTTCTCACAAACATCACATTTTAAAATAAACATACACCAATCACTCTTCAGTAAAAAAACCCACCCTGTTTTGATTGTTAGCTGAAACTAACAAGTCATCATTAAAAACACTCTTACTTAATAAAAAGTACGCCTACTTTTAAGTGTTGGCTTCAGAGGCACCATATCATTCAGCCCAGGTTGAATATGGGCTGTTAAATCTAAAATCCACTTTGATTCTATGGTTTCTGTCTTTAACCTAATATCACCCCCTCTCTTATTAATGAATACATTGGCTATCACCCTAAATTTAAATCTATGTGTAGGATTATCCTTTACATGATTATATAGCGCATTGTGCTCATCACAGTTCCTAATTGACGAAATGTGCTGTAGTATCCTGACCTTAAGCATATTGTTGGTTTTACCAACATAATATCCTGAGCATGAAGTGCAATCAGCCAAATACACCACATTAATGGTCCTACAGGTAGCTCTCCCTTTAAAATGAAAACTCTTCCCTGTGGAAGGATGTACAAACACTGTCTCCCTATTAATATGATCACAAGCCTTACAGCCCCCACATGGGACAGTACCCAGAGACCTAGGTAGGCATGTGACCTCATTGTTTCCCCTATTGTGACAGAGTATATCCTTCAGGTTCTTATTTCTCTTATAACTAAATTGTGGAAAGTCCCCTACTATGTCACTCAAGTTTCTGTCACTAGTGATGATGTTCCAATTCCTCTTGATGATGTCACACACCCCTTTGACATTACTGCCATATGTTAGTGTTATCCTAGGTATAGTTTCCTTCTTCCTACCTTTCATCCGGTGACCATTGTGATTACTATAATTACTTCCTAGGTTCGTTGTAACATCAAGCCATGGTCTATATTTGCCTTGCCTGTTCACAGTACCTCTTGCTACTGCTGTTTCCACTAGCTCACATCTATACCCTCTTTCTTGGAAACATTCTTTTAAGTCATCTATCTCTCTCTCAAAATGTTCATCCTGTCGACTGATCCTAGAGATCCTGCCAACCTGCCCCTCCACTATGCTGGAAAAGGTATACCTAGGGTGCATGCTGTCAAATGAGAGCAAAGAATTCTTCCAACTCTCTTTTCGATATAATCTGGAACTAAAGCCTACGGGTGTAAGTTCTACTGTGACATCCAAGAAGTCCAGAGCCTCACATGAGCTCTTGATATCAAACTTCAAGAAGGATGAGGTAGAGTGTAGATATTCCATAAAAGTATTTAGCCTTTGTTCACTCCCCTTCCAGGCAATAAAGATATCGTCTACAAAACGTAGATAAACCCCTATATGTGGACTCCAATCTCTGTGGTTCAAAACATGTTTCTTTTCCCAGAAGGAGAGAACTAGGTTGGCGTTGGAATTTGCACAGGGGGTACCCATGGCTACCCCCTGTACTTGCCTAAACACTGATCCATTGCTCAAGAAGATGTTATTCTCCAAGACCAGTTTCAGTGACTCTTCTATGAGAAAAAGTTCTTTCTCTACAACACCCACATCCTTCAGAATCCCTACACAGGCAGCTATGCCATACTCATTGCCTATTACTGTGAACAAACTATTTACATCCAGGCTTACCAACATAGTGCCCTCCTGGCTACCTTCCCTGTTCATTTCACCCAAAACTCTAAGGAAATGTGCAGTGTCCTTCAGAACATTGTTCATGAGATCTACGTAAGGTCTAAGTGTGCACTCCAACCATATTGACAAATGCTCCGTGACCCACCCCCTTCCCGAAACTATGGGTCTAAGGGGTGGGTCTGTCAATGATTTGTGCACCTTGGGTAGGGCCCTGAACACAGGAATGACTGGTTCATCCACATGAAAGAATTCCATGAGGTCTTGAGTGATATACATGTTAGTATACAACCATTTAATCCGTCCATGTACCTTACTAATAATATTCCTGACCTCTACTGGATTCAATAGATGATATACATCTTTGTCTGCCAACAATCCAGATAATTTCATGTTATACCAGTCAGTGTCAAGGACCACTACAGCCCCTCCTTTATCTGCCATCTTTAATGTTAAGTCTTTATTCTTACTAAGATTCTCTAGGGCCCATCTTTGCTCAGGGTTCAGATTGTAAAAACGATCTTTTCCTTTTTCTTGCATAAACAAAAACAAGTCATTTTCACATTTATTAATGAATAAACTAAGTGCGGGTGAAAAAGGTGGAACATAACTACTAGGCTGACGTAGGCCCACACTAGGACCCTGTGTCCCTCCATAGATTTTGTTCAGCATAACCCTTCGACAATACAACATCAAATCCAATACTACATCGCTATATATACAAGCTTTGCTTGGTACAAACGTCATCCCTTTGTTTAAAACATAAATTTCAGCTTCACTCAGTACATATTTAGATAAATTAAATACAATATCATAAACAGAATTACTTGCAGTCAATTCAAAGTTCTCCTCTTGTTCACTGAGTCCCTGTCGTCGCTCCACGACCGCTTCCATGGACCCTTCTTCCTCACATTCGTAGGCAGCATGCCCAAAAAATAATTCTGTCCTGGAGCCATTTTCGGACGCGCTCCCAAACCTCCTGAACAGGATTGTAAGTCCAAGGAGCCAATGGCTTCATCTGTGGCATTCTGTAGGATTACCAAAGGGACTCCTGCCCCTGTTCTTGTTGTTATCCCTTCCTCAATAGGGCTTCCCTTGTCACACCCAATGTCTGCTGTCTCCTCAAACCTAGATGGTTCTGTGCTCACTTCCCAAAGAAAAACAAAAAACAAAAAAACATCAAATATCATTTTCCATAAGCTCAAATCCATGAATGTTCAATGATTTTTAATATCTGAGATGTGAAGATATGTATGTGTATGCTGACCAATGCATTAAAGTCTCTGGATACATCCATTTTCGCTTCAGTGACATCACTGAGAGATACACTTCATGGGCAGAGCCTTAATAAAAACTGATAAAATGACTTATTAATTTTTACAGAAATGTCTTATTAATTTTTATAGAAATGGCTTATTAATTTTTATGAAGAAAGAGCGTGAGTAAAACAGGTATGACAGGATGAAAACGGTAACAGATTGAAAGGTCACGATTTGAAATGCCAAGACCTAAATGTGGAGACCAAATGAACAAAATGTGGATTTATATATGCTATGTCAGAGATAGACATTTCTCAGAATATTTCCTTTCTTCTGAGATATGGTGATCTTGGATTAGGTATATATATATATATATATATATACATTATTTTATTTTTTATTATTTTACATTTGTTGACTGGGATAGTCCAACTGGATATATGTCCATTTTCAGTGGAGGCCCAGGGAGAAAAGCTCCAATGAGGCAAGTTAACAGACAAGCAGATAATTCAGGATGCATATTTAAACTAGGCCCATTGGGCACACATAAAGGAATTAAGCATCAGTGAGGTACAGTTGATAACAAGTCTAAATAACAATATACAGTGCAGAATAACACACATAAGCCATCTTTCTTCAGTTGTGGTATACAAATTTTATGAGGATAAAACATGTGACTTATAATAGTATAGATGAGGTACAAGAATTAGTCTGGTGAGGAACAGGGACATAGCCATTTTATGCTTAGGCAAGATTTGAGAGTTATTTTAAATTTAGAGAGGGATGCTTCTAGGGTTAAGGATGTAGGCAGAGAATTCCAGAGTTTGGCTATATAAGAAGAATATAGGGAGTCACCAGCATGATTGTGAGATCTGGTAACTGCTAACAGTAATTTTTAGTGGAGCAGAGTTGCCTAGGACAGGAGTACTGTTGGATTATGTTACTTAATGAAGGTGTTGTGTTTGGATGATAGAGTAGCTTGTGTGTGATAATCAGCTGGTTATAGTTTAGTAGGTTTGGAAGTTCAAGCCAACCCAATTGTTTTAGATTTTGGCAGTGATGAGTTCTAAAGGAGCTGTTGTTGGCAAATTTGGCTATCTGATTATAGCAGGAGGTCAATTTATTGGTTTCTGTTTTGGATAGGTTGGTCAAGATTGGTGATGCATGTAGTAGAGCTGAGAGAAGGTAGTTCTAGCATTGTGAGTCAGGAATAATTTGTGTTTGTAGAGACTACCCAGCTTTTTGTTAGTACTTTTTATGGCCAGATTAATATGTACATCAAATTTGAGTTTGTTATCAATAGTGATACCTAGAAGCTTTGTCTGGTAGTCAAGTGAGATAGTGGTACCGTTTATTGAGTGGATAGTAAAGGAGGAGGTGGGGGCAGTAGTGTTTGAAAGATGAAATATGAGGAGTTTCGTTTTTTTGGGGTTGAGTATTAAGGCATTCTCAGTAAGCCAGTTTTCGACTGAGTGAAAATTTTCCTGGTTTTTTTTGTGTAGATCTGCTAGGGTAGGGGCACTGCATATTATAGTAGAGTCGTCAGTGTATTGGATGAGGTTTGAACTGTTTACAGCTGAGTGGAGATTATTAGTAAAAATTAAGACTAGTAGGGGGCCCAGTATGGATCCCTGAGGTACACCAAGTGTCACAGGTAAGAGTGGAGACAAGTTATTGCTCCATAGTACTGCCTGCTGTCTATTGCTGAGGTAGTTGTTAAACCAGGAGATTGCCAATGTATCTAGGGCTAAGATAGAAAGTTGGGAGAATAATTTTTCATGATTAACCATGTCAAATGCCTTTGATAGGTCTAGGAAAAGGGCTGCAGAAAATTTGCCATTATTTCTGTTGTGGTTAATGGTATCAATAAATGCTAGCAGGGCAGTGGTTGTGCTATGACCTGGGCAGAACCCATGTTGGGTTTGGGATATAAGATCTTGCTTAATAAGGTGGGAAATTAATTGTTTGTGAATACATTTCTCCAGTATTTTAGCAAGTGGGGATAGGTTAGCTATTGGCCTGTAGTTAGATATGTCATAAGAATTGCCCCCTTTATGAAGGGGTATAATATAGGCCATTATCCAGATCAGGGGTACTGAGCTTTCAGAGATGGATCTGTTTATTAGGATAAAAACTGGTATGGCTATTTCAGTTGCTGCCAGTTTTAAGAATTCATTGGAGACGGAGTCTACTCCTAGTGTTGTTGGTTTTAATTGAGAGAGTAATTTTCTTATGTAGGAGGTTGGGGTGGGTTGAAGCTTAAAAGCTGGGTTATTATTAGGTTTGGGGTCAATAGTAGTGGTTTTAGTATCAGATTGTTTTTGTGATAGGGCAAGAATGGTCTCAATAAAGAATGTATTTATTTCATTAACCCGGTTGTTGGGGGTGGAGTGTTGATTTTTCCAGGGCATAGTAACCTGTTTAATCCTGCCCAGAATTTTTTTGGGTTGTTCATGTGTTGATTTTGGTGGTTGATAAAGTATTTTTTTTTATCTTGCTTGACTAGTTTTTTGGTTAGATATCTAATCTGTTGGTAGGCTGTGTACTTGGAGTTTTGTTGGATCTCCAGATTTTCCAGGCTCTGTTCCTTTCTGTTATTTTTTGTCTTGTTTCCCTAGTTAGCCATGGAACTGCTTTGGTCTTAACTCTGGTAGTTCTTTCTGGAGCATGCCTATTTAGTATTTCTAGAAATGTGGAGTTAAAATGATTGATGGCTTCATCTAGTGGCAGGTAATATAGTTGGGACCAGTTGTAGAGCTTTAGGTCATTTAAGAAGTTTGATAGGTTAAAGTGTTTTTTGTTCCTAATTGTTTGGAGTATAGGGGTTTGGGGGTGGTGGGAGTTGTGTTTAAGTAAGAAGATAGCTTGATGGTCACTTAGTGAGTCAGGAAGTGTGCCTGCTAGGTAGGAGGAAGGAATTTTATTTAGTAAAATCCAGTCTAGAAGAGTTTCTTTTTTACTATTGTTGGTTATCCTAGTGGGTTCTTTGATTAGTTGAGAGAAGAAAGCTAGGTTGATATGATTAGTGGGAGCTTGGGAAGAGCATATTAGCCAGTCAATGTTAAAGTCCCCTAATACAATAGTCTCATGTGGTAAGGTTTGTGATAGCCATTGTAATAAACTTTCCACGATAGGGATATTATTGCCTGGGGGGATATAACCTGTTACTAAGTTAATAGTTCTATTGCTGCCTATCTTGAGAGTCATCAATAGTATTTCTACTTTGTCCAAGGGAGGTATTGGTAACCCTGTTTTAGCTATAGTAAGTGTATTTTTGTAAATCAGGGCAATGCCACCGCCCTTCTTTTTCAGTCTATCCTGTCTAAGGATACTATATCCAGGTGTCAGGATTTCTGTGTCTTTGGTAGATGGTTTTAGCCAGGTTTCTGTTAAGCAGATTATGTCAGGGTGATATTGTGTGATTAGGTTATGGAGTTCATGTATTTTATTGTTTAAGCTCCTGATATTTAGATTTAGGAGGAGTAGACTATTTGATGGCCTGATATTAATTTGTGTGAGGTTAGGAAGCTGTTGTGTTTTACTTAAAAGATTTGTATCATAGGGGCCTGGGTTTGGGTGGATATCACCATCCCTTAATAGTAGTTGTTGGTTTGTTTGTATTAGTTTTGCTAGCTTTTGTAGTATATTGATGTATTTATTTGTTGCAGTTGATTTGGGGTGGGTGTTGATATGTTTTAGATGGGCATGGCTTATTGCTGATGCCAGCAGTGCTGTACTACATTGTCCACACACATACACACATACACACACACACACACATTTGGTGGGTGTGGTGGGTTGTCCCAACATCAGATGGATCAGTAAAGCTTGCAGACCTACCAAAAATAAGTTTAAAAAATCAAGATGGTCAGTATTTGATAATTTTGTGTATTTTTTGGATTTTGGGGCTCAGTATTCCATGTCCTGACATTTTAATGGAAGATTATAAAAATGCATAACAGCACTTAAGCCATGATGTGCCATAATGTATAATTAAAGAAAAAAAAACACTTTTTGAAGCTTATGAGAACTGTAGCTAAACTCAGGCCCAACTGGAAAGCTGTTAGCATCATCACAATCTTCAAGCAATATCAATGGCTACAACGTATAAACAAATTTCTGTTAAATCTGAAAAAAATACATTTCTAAGAACAATGCAATTCTTTCTAACAAAAAGTCCTAAACTGTTCTGGAAGCAACCCATATTCACCATTTTGCTAAACAATCTTTCAACCTACATTAGAGCTAAAAACAGCTGTTGACCCTTTAAATTTCAACCCACTCTAGGTTGGTTATACTTCTGACATCCATCTATCTTGACTTAAGCATTTCTTATCCGAGTCAGCTTTAAAATGTCTGTGCTCTATCTGCAAAAAACAAACATAAATTCACTGCACCTTCAATTTCTTACACTAGATCGAATTTTCACTAATTCAAAATAGTACATGGAATGCTCACTACAGCAAAAGTGCACTTAATCAAAAGTGCACTTACGCAAAGTTCAGTACAACGAACAGGTGTTGTACTGAATTTCCGTGCAGTACTCACGGACCTTAGGGTTAGGGCATGGGTCATAGTACGGGCTATCCCCTTACCATGACCCGTGCCCTCACCCTAAGGTCCGTGACGACTGCAGTGCAGTGAAGGACATAGCAATGTCCTCCTCTATGGTGCGATAGTCACGAACCTTAGGGTTAGGGCATGGGTTAGGGTAAGGGGATAGCTTTACTAACTATCCCATTACCCTAATCTGTGCCCTAACCCTAATGTCTGTGACTATCGCACCATAGTGGAGGACATAACTTGTTTTTTATGTCCTCCACTGTGCTGCGGTGTTTTTGGTGAAGGGCACTTACGCAAAAGTTCACTTTCGTTAAAGTGAACTTTTGCAGAAGTGATGTTTCCTATTACAAGTTCGAAGGAGTGAACTTTCGTTCTTGTAATAGGAATCCATATATATATATATATATATATATATATATATATATACACATATATGTATGCATGTCCCCATCAGGTGATCAAGTTTTCAAAAACTTGATCTCTATATAGTCAAGACCATATGGTTGAGATTTTGAAATCTCAAAGCTTTTGAATGTAGATCATGGTACAGCTAATATTGGGAAATTTACCCTTTTCCTCACGGTAATGCGATATAAGCATTGGTATATATAATTTGCAGGAGGTGTGAGGGTGCATAAGTGCTTGACTCCATGCAAAAACATAAAAAAGGTAGATTTTTGCATGTTTTTTTTTAATGTTTGAGCTTTCAGAAACTCGATCATATGGTTTCTTCAATTTTTTTTCGAATTTCGGAAAAGTTAATCATCTGACATTGACCCAAACCAAGCCAAAGTTATGCCTAATTAATTAAATTCTGCCTAGTATTTCTTTCCTTGAATGTCCAGTACTTACCTTACCAGATTCCCACAAAACAATAACTATCTTTTTATCCTCTGCTAAAATACAAGGAAAAAAAATACTGAAAGGCAGATCCTGGCTCCCCGATTGTCTGTTCTGCAAATGACAATATGGTTTTCTCAGCAATAGAGAATTCACGGCCACTGATTTCCCATTCTCAAGTATGAATACAAGTTTATTAAAAGATGGATTGCTCTTTGACCTAATGCAAGTCTTAAAGTGCATTACTTTCATACCTCCAAAGTCATACTCCCAAATATATCCATAAATGATTCCACAGCTATTTAAATATACATACAGACTCTGTATGCTTGGGTTCTAGTAACTCCAAACCTATCACCCCTACTACCATTGTTTCTCAGGACTCCAAACTTAGCCTTACTTTTATTTATTTTTTAATAATAGCCTTTCCTTTCGAGCACCCAGTATCTAAAATCAGGTTTTACACTGATGATTTAATATTCCTTAAGGAACATGAAATTTATAGTCATAACCTACAGCAGGTATAATCTATGAGTCTATTTTACTCTTTTCATCAAAACACACAGCCATTAAATGCAGATAAAGCAAAAAGTATGTCACTCGGTAGCCAGCAATGGCATACCACTATCAATGCCTGTCAAATTTGTAACATAGGGTAATCCCATATCTTCTACAAACTTTTGCAAATGTCTTCGGGTTCTTCTTGATTCTTCCTTTTATTTTCGTATGCCAATCCTAGAGTATTCTACAGTGAAATCGTATCTTATGTCAATCCTAGAGTATTCTATAATGAAATAGCATCTTATACCAATCCTAGAGTATTCTATAATGAAATAGCACCTTATGCCAATCCTGAAACATTCTAAAGTGAGGTAGAATCTTAATCCCAGTCCTGGAGTATTCTATAATGAAATATCACCTTATGCCATTCCTGGAGAATTCTACAGTGAAGTAGCATCTTATCCCAATCCTGGAGTATTCTTTAGCAAAATAACACCTTATGTGAATCTTGGAGTATTCTATAGCGAAGTATCACCTTATGCCAGTCCTGGATATTGTATAGCGAATAGCATCTTATGCCAATCCTAGAATATTCTAGAGTGAAATAGCATCTTATGGCAATCCGAGAGTATTCAATAGTAAAATAGCATCTTATGCTAATCCTGGAGTATTCTATAGCAAATAGCATCTTATGCCAATCCTAGAGTATTCTAGAGTGAAATAGCATATTATGGCCATCCTGGAGTATCTCTACCATCATCTATGCCTGTACTACACTTGACACTGCCATGTTACAAGAAGGTGAAGCACTGGACCAAGAACTATGCAAAAGACTTTATTATAACACTACAGGACCTGTAACGAGTAGAGGAAGTAGGGGCAATTTGTTTTTAACCAATTGTTAACAATTTGCTGGGAGAAATTTGTTGTATAGTAAGTATAGCTACTATTGTGTAGAAAAAGCAGAGACAAGAGCACTAAGGCAATTATATCCACCCATTTTAAAGAAGACCAAGGAAAGGGAAGCACTGAAGAGATGGACCGATAGGTTTTGAATTGAGCTGTCTGTAACTGATGCCTAGATTTCTGTGTAATGGGTAGTGTTTAAGTTTAGTTTACTAGGGGTGGTGTCTCATACTAGCAGAACTAAGATATGGACTACACTTTGGTCAACCAGAGACTGGAATCTTTTATTACTGAATTAGAATGTCAGTTTAAGATTACTCAGGAAGCAAACAACCATGTAACAGCAAAATTGGTTCCATGTACAACAAAACTGACCATCCCCTCTTAACTCTGATTAAAAAAAAACAATTAAAAAAGATTGTCTGTACTCATATCTAATTGTTGGTAAAGTCCTCATAGCATCAGTTGTGCTCATATTCTGAGAAAGCAATGGCCACAAATTACATTTCAGTCACAGTCTTTTCATTCTCCAGCATAGGTTCGAAACTAGGAACCCTTTCTCAGAAAGCATTAGAAGTTATCACTCTTTCAAAGGTCTTTAGTACAAACCCAACTACATTTCTATAAGACACCATGACATGTTGTTGCTTTCAACAGCAATCATCATTACTTAAGTATTCACATTGCTAAATACAGGACAATACAACCACCCTGCATTTACCCTGCATCACGGTAGATTACACAGTACAGTATTTGTAGTTATCGTATGCAATTGGTTATAAACATTCAGTGATGGTGTAACTGATTTTGGTTAGAGTTTAGCTACAGTTACTACTCAGTTTAGCTGCAGTTTACTTTTAGCCTGGATTTAATTATGCCTACATTAAGTGTACACTAAGTGTGCACCATTCTGAGTGAACAGATAACACAGGCATAACTCATACCTTCTTTCTCTTAATTTTAGTTTTCCTACTGATTTAATTGCAGCTTTAAATATTGATAGGGATTCATAAAGGTTACCACAAAGTGTAGACAACATGTATATAATGATATCATCTCCCCTGGCTATAACATAATAACGTCTTGACCGTTACAGCTACCCAGTCATCCTTTAACTCAGTAAAAAGGGTGGAGGGGTTGCCATACTTTATACTATCAATCTTACTATTTCTCCCACTATGCATCTCATCCCATCTTTCTTCCCAGCAGAAACGCTGGCAGTTAACCTTAAGCTGAATAACTATACTACAATCATAATAGTGGCCACCTACATTCCACCAGGGGATAATATTCTGCTTCTGAAAAACATTCCCTCCTATCTCTCCCTGAACATCCCAAATTAAACAATCCTCCTTGGTGACATAAATATCAATTGGCTAACCCTACAAAACCCTGGATCCCCACACAATATTAACTTATATGGATTTACTCAGCTAATTACTCAGCCAACACACTTCAACAACATCCACACTACAAATACCCTCATTGATTGGATACTTGTCTCAGTCCCCATCCAAATATCACAAGCCAGAAACTCTTCCTGATTCCCTGAGTGACCACGCACCCTTAAAGGTGCTAAGATACACAAACCACCTCCCTAAACCACACATATATATTACTCGACATGATCTCTCCAATTTCAACCCAGAGATACTAAACATGCTCATATCTGGAGTATGCTGGGATTTCCTCACCCAGCTCCCCCTAGATGAAGCAGTCATTGCTTTCAACTCTACTTTTCTGGATATTGTAAACTCATTAGCCCCACCTCATAAAATTAGGACAAAAGCAAAACTATCTCCCTGGCTAACAAAAAGCACAAGAGCTCTCACGAGATCCAGAGATAAGTCCTGGAAAAAATGGCTACAAACAAAAGACCAAAAGGACCTACAAAGATATAAAGAACAAAGAAACCTGGCCAAAAGACTAATCAATAAAGACAAAAAAAGGTTTCTATTATAACCCTCCTACAACACCAAAATCTGACCCAAAATAATTCTGGAATGCAATCAATCAAATACTCCATCCTGGAAACCCCACATCACCTAACCCCACCCCAGATAAGGCACCAGTAGAAATGACCAACACCTTCAATACTTACTTTGTCGATTCTAAATCCAAACTCTGTAACTCAAACAACTCCCCATAAAATGTACCCCATAAACCCAGATTTCTCTTCTACAACTACCCCTCCCAAAATCATCTCCCTCAAGCCCATCTCCACGGCATATATCCGAATCCTGCTCTCCAAACTAAAATCATGCTCAGTATCTGCAGAAAACATCCCATCTTACTTTCTTCAGGCAGCTGCCCACTCCCTAGCCTTTCCCATCTCCATCATCATAAACCACTCTTTCTCTGAATCCAAAGTACCATCTGTCTGGAAACAGTTCTATACCCTACCCATCCACAAAGGAGAAAACTCCACTGAAATCTCTAACTTTAGACCCATTGCCATCCTCTCCTCACTGTCAAAAGTTCTTGAAAAATGCATACATGCTCAAGTCATGCATTATCTCACTCAAGAAAACCTTCTCACTCCCATGCAACATGGTTTTCAACCTAAACATAACACCTATACTGCACTTCTATCCTTTCTAAATACTGTTTCCGTGGCCAGAGATGACCAAAATCTAATCTCCTGTCTCTTTCTTGATCTCTCAAAAGCCTTTGATACTGTCTCTCACACTCTACTGTTAAAACCAACTGTCTAACCTTAACTTCTCCCCGAAAACAGTGGCATCGTTTGAAAGCTATCTAAAAGATACGCTCCAATCTGTAAAATGGGACACTGCCTTATCTACTCCCCTTCTAATATGGGTGTCCCTCAAGGACCCATTCTAGGGCCACTACTTTTCAACATCTTCACAAACCTGCTCAATACCTCCTGTCCTCACTCTTCTATTATTCAATATGCCAATGACTCTACAGTCATAACAATAGCAAACTCCCACTCTGAACTCTTAACAGCTACCCAGTCATCCTTTAACTCAGTAGAAAGATGGCTCTCAAACAACCGTAAAACTCATCCTCGATTCTAAAAAACAAAACTCCTACTCTTTCTCCCAAAAACAGCCAACCACATAAAGACCTCTTTTACTATTCAGTCACCCCACAAGACCCCTATTGTAGTTGAACCTAGCTCAAAACTCCTTAGAACCAACTAAAATTCAACCTCCACATAAATAATTGTATCAGGAAAACTCACCTTAAACTAGGTCTACTTTAACAAAATAAACTTCTTACTCAGGAAGCAGGAATAGCCCTCACCCATGCCTACTTTCTTCCCTGCTTAAAATACTGTTCACAAATCCTTACTAACCTAAACTCCTCTCTGCTTACTAGACTTGAGACTACATACCACAAAGTAGCTAGATTTGCAACTCAACAATCCTATAGATCGCACCACTGCCTATCCCTCATAAACTTAAACTGGCTATAACGGCCCCACCTCCTCCTTCTATCTCAGCTCCAGACCATACACTCAATTCTTTACCAGCCTTCCTTCTGTCCAGCCTTAAGCTCAATCATCTCCCACTATGCTCCAGCAAGAAACCTCCAAAGCACTTCTCAAGACCTCTTAAAAATCTATAAGCCAAAATCTAAATCTGGATGTAACTTATATAGCTATCATCCCTCTATTGAATGGAACAAACTTCCCATCGAAATTTGAACAAACATGCATCCCAAAACATTTAAACTAACTCTAAAAGAATATTTCAACAGGAAATGGATCTGCCAATACTCTAACCCTCCTTGAAAACCTCTTTTACCTCTCCAGTCAAAGTGTTCCTCTTTCACTCTACTTGTATTATATCCTGTTAGATAAATTAAAATAAATGTTTCTCCTGTTTACTTCTTATACTACTTCTTCCACAAATGCCATCCTGTAATCTTGTTGTTTTTTAAATGCTACTTGTATAATGTCTGTAATCAAAGACCAAATGTTATATGTATGTACTTGGAGGTTTTCTGCCTGGGCCTCTGCTGAAAAAGGGCTTTGGCTCAGTCAGATATACCCAATCAACAAATGTAAAATAAATAAATGAATATTTAGTGTAATCTTTATGAGTGACTAGAAAGCACAAAAATGTGGTATGGCTGTTCATGAATACATATCATAAACACTTAGTGTAAGCTTTATTGAATCTGGCCCTTAATGTATATAAACTATTATAAGCATTTGATAGAGATGACACTATGGTGTTAGTTTTTATTTTATTGACAAAGTATTAGATCAGTGATTATATACATTGGATACTTTGTTTCCCCCATCATGTTATGTATTAGAACATTGTGCAACCCATTTTAGTTACTTTTTTCTGTTTGTACAAAATTATTGTATTATTTTATGTCCAAAATATTCACGTTATGTTCCATAGCTCGCTTGTTTGCTTAGTACTGCATTTGCATTGTTTTTACTGATTTTCTGATTATATTTAACTTACTGTTTTGTGTGTCACACTGTATAATGTTTATTTATTTTAATCTTTTATCCTTTGTTGACCAGGGTACTACTGTTGGCTAGCAGAGTCTTTTCAGGGGAGTCTTGAGGTGGTATTTATACTAACAAGAGAAATCTACGCAGGCCTTGGGGAACCTCCTCTAATCTTATAAATAAAGTTTATATTTTGAGTGATAAAATAATGTGGTTCTGGACCAAAGGATGGGGATATGGGGGAATTTGAAATGTGAATTATTTTCTAAATATTAGGTTGAAATCACATTGTATAAATATAATGAAGGGGAAATATTGAGATGATAATGCAAAAATATTGTGAAGATTTTTTAAGAACCCATACTGTTTCTATAGGTGCTGTGGGACCTTTTACATACACCTCATCTATCACTAACTCAAGCAGATGGGCCCTAGGTTTAACATCTCATCTGAAAGACAATACACTCATGAGTGTTGCAGCCTCATAATGCTGCACTACAGTGTCAGCCATTTTAAAACAAATCCAGTCACTTGAGGTAGGGACAAATCCACAGTCTTCTGATATTCCAGCAGTAAATGTGACATTTTGGTTGTTGAGCCATTGACACTAATGTAATACTTTTTTCCACGTGCTATGATATCCTCTTGTCTGGGCAGTAGCTGAAGTGGGTCCATTGGGATCAGTCCTCTATGATGGTTAAAATGCATGATTAATAACTAAAAAAGGGAAACTGGTTCTAATAAACTGGAAGCATGAACTTGAGCAGATAATGCATATGCTCTATTAAACATACCATCTATGATGGTGGCTTATTTGGAATCACATGTAATGGTTAATGACAGAATGTATATGATAAACATCTATCATTTATATTTCATATTCATCTACCTTCCACTTATGTTGCTGTAAATCATATGGAACAGTCTGCGCTTGAGGTTTCTTGACACAGCCGATCAGATGATGTAGCAAATTGCACATAAAAATGAAGTGGGCTGCAGTACCAGAAAGCACTGAAGCTGAAGATTCTGTTGGCACTTTTTAACCTATAAAAAAACTGTAGCATATTTGTTTTGGAGTTCCTACAGGGAAAACCATTTCCTTAAAGTGAGTGATTGCATGAGAGAGAGGTTTCTCTTTAAAAATGATGTTATTTTCATATAACCCATGAATAACGCTACACAGAACACATATTCTATTCTATTCTAGTCGACTATTTAATATGTATCCTAAACAATATAAATTTAACATTCCATTGATGACAATGCATTACAGAAAACCCATTATTCTAAAGAGATTAATCTCTAAAGAACTATTCTTAACAAAACTAATTCTTCATTTCCTCATTTCTCCCACCCACACCACATCCAATTCATCTGTATTCCTGTGTTCACAGATTATTTATAATTATAATTCAGGCCCAATGCATACAGAGTAACAGATTATGAAATTGTTTTAAACTTAAAAAAAATTTAACAGGCTCTTTTCCCAACATTGCTAAGTATATATTGTAATGTTTTATTATTTGTTTAAACATTCAAACTTTTAAGCACAGTCATGACTTGTCTTAAAAGAAATCTGCTTTGGAGAAAATTACATTCATGTTATTTTAAGCTAAAGCAACACATTTCCTACCCTCTCGTGGCTCATAATTTAAATGGAGGAATTATGTTTTAGCTAATTACTGTTACAATCATTTACATAATGGCTGAGAATGTAGTTTTATAGCTATTATTGTTTCAATTACAAATAATAACTGCAACATTTTTTGCATGCATGGAACTACTAATCAAGCTTTTGGATGAACAGTAACTGACTAAAGGAAATTAAAGCACATACGCTTGCTCTTTGACATAAATAGAACTTCAGCAAAATGCAATCTCATCACAGAATGAGACTGCATTTGCAAATTGTTTTGTTGAAGTAATACCTTCAAAAGAATAGTTTCTTTAATACATTTATGAAATCTCACAATCTGCAACTGAGCCTGCCATGAGATTTAGCCTAATATTTTAACTTTAAAGATGATCATGCAATGCAGAACAGATTTTATGTACATATTTTTAATAATGAAGACTGAACTGCAGTGCTGTTGCTGCGGTAGCATTGTCGTCTCACAGTAAGACGTTGTCCTGTTCAATTCTCAGCTAGAGCATCTTCTGTGTGGAGACATGCGTGAATGGGCATACCTTCATTGAAGGTTGTGCATCAGGGCTGGCAACTCGGCACATAAAAATCTACTGCCAATCATTAGCGGACCGGAGTTCCGCTGTGGTGACCCCTAACCGGGAAAAGCCGAAAGACACAACAACATTCTTAATAATGAAGACTGAGCTTCTGTGCTAATTTTTTTTTCTGTCTCTCCTAATTTTAGCAGAAGAAATATCAAACTGTATGAATACAGAATAATAATACAACAAAGTTAATGAAAGCAGTTGTAGAGGTGATATGTCTAGGTATGCCTTCTTAGGTATGTCTAGTTGCACAGTTTGAAAAAGTATGCTTGTACCTGTTATGTATCAGATATCATTGAAAAGGAATGCAGGGCAGAAGCAGTGGTACAAATAAGAATTAGCTGATCCAAGATGCTGATGCTAAGGAGAATGATGTCACAACAGGAAATCCAGAATTTCAACATCACAAGCTTAATTTAGATGACACATATATTGTGATATGATGTGAAGGTATTGTTTAATTGCACTTTGCTGAAATGGAACTTGGCAAGTGCAGATAGAATAACATCTCTCTCTCTCTGTCTTTCTCTCTCTCTCTCTCTCTATATATATATATATATATATATATATATATATATATATATATATATATATATATATATATATATATATATATATATATATATACATACATATATATACATATATATACTGCATGAAAGAACCAGCCAAACTGGAGTCTTTACTGTGCAATACCTTAAAGCTTCTGTAGTTGAGGCCCATGGAATATATGCTAATGACTTTACAGTTACGTGGCTTCAGAATGCCCATGATATTTTACATTTTAAATCTTTATGAGTAGATTCAGGCAAATAAAGCCAAATAATCAATCACGTTTTGACCTTTTTACTGACCTAATCAGTTACAGCATAAGTGGACTGTTTGGCTATTCATTATAACACGAAGCTTAATATCAAGCCTGATCTCCATGCACAATAAACTGCCTGCAAAATGTCCCATAAAACATCCATACCAAAGGGTAAAAAGGTCACACAGACAAACGATTTAGTAAGAAATGTAAGAAAGACCTAAGCAAGCTAGAATCTTCACTGTGTAACTGTGAAATACCTTAAATCACCTACCAAGGATAGTGTGTGTGTGTGTGTGTGTGTGTGTGTGTGTGTGTGTGTGTGTGTGTGTGTGTGTGTGTGTGTGTGTGTCCCTATCAGTTGAATGAGCTTTCAGAAACTTGAAATTCATATGGTCAAGACCATATGATCACATTTTTGAAAACTCAAAGCTTTTGAATGGCCATTGTGGTACAGTGTGGATTGGGAAATATTCCCTTTTCCTCACTGTAGTGCAATCTCGGAGTTGGTGTATATAATTTGCAGGTGGTGTGGGGGGTGCAGACCCTACATGGCTGGGTGCAAGGGGGCTCCCCCCCTGCAAAAATGTAAAAAAAGGTAGATTCTTGTGTTTTTTTGTGTTTTCTTTTTTTGATGTTCGAGTTTCAAAAACTCGATCACATAGTTTCGACTGTATGAATTTCGAGTTTCTGAATACTCGATCAGCTGACATAGACCCATATATATCTGTCATCTCTATCTCTCTCTCTATACACATACATATATATATATATATATATATATATATATATATATATATATATATATATATATATACTTACATACATGCACATGTGCTATATATATATATATATATATATATATATATATATATATATATATATATACATATATATATATATATATACACACACACACACACACACACACACACACACACACACACACACACACACACACACACACACACGTTTGTGTGTGTATGTATGTGTACAGTCAAACATACAGAGTGGTAGTCATAGCTCTGGGTTTAGCACTAATATAGCGATTATCTGTGAAGAGTGCCACTGTACCTATATGAAAATACAGTAAGTGTAAGTTATTCTCTCTGAATAAATACAAAGACGTTTTAGGAATCACCACTTAAAAACTCAAATAAAGTTTCAACAAATGACTAAAACAACAGCAAACATGAGCACTCTGCATTAAATGCTTTTGTCTTTACAATACTTCTTCGGAATACAAAGCTACAAACATGTTCTGTCATTTAAATAACCTCATCGTCACATGACTACCTACTTTAATATGCAAGTATTTTAAAAGAACACTCTTATTTTTATTATTATTAAAATTTAACCTTATTGTTTAAAACATTAAACAATACATTTTTGCTTATGTTAGAATAACGTATATCTAAAAATAAAATGGTTATTCCTATAAACGTTTAAAATTTTCATGCATCAATTTCAGCATAACTCTTAAAAAGATATTTTTATTTTTTCCTGGAGAAAAACAGTAGCATTTCATTTCAGTTACATTTTCATTTTTTTTCCTGTAAGTCTGTATCAAAACCGCCCTCCCCATTTCAATAATAACACTATCTATGACAAAAAACATTAACTTCCTTAACTATTTGCAAATTAGACTATAGCTATTTAGTACAGTGTCCTTATCTTTCTTTTTAATGTCAGAGATCTGTTCCCTTATTCTTTTACTGAACTTCCTTATAGTCTTTCCTATGTAAAATGCTTCACATGAATGACACTGAGCTATACACCTTTCTTATAATAAAATGTAAACTATATGAAGTCATAAAGAAAGGTTTACGTAAAAGTATTCAACTTCATATGATTTAGTATATACTCAGATATTACAGATGAAAGCAGTTTTCACAGCCATGCTTAAATGACACAAGGAAAGCTGTAGATAGCATAGTTTTTATTAATGCTTTTTTAAAAAATAAAAAGGCTTAAAATGTTTTATACTGGGGGATCCTTATTTGAACAGCCTGATGGGATTATTAAAAGAATGGAAAGGGGGAGATATAAAAGACTGAAAAAGGGAAGACATAATAGAAGGGGGAACACAGAAGGAAGCCATCAATTGGGTTGTGCTGCAGGAGGAGGGAGAGAAGTGAGACAATGTTTTTGATGGGGACTAGACCCCTATTACTTTTTAATTTTTTTACAAGAGGTAGTATGGGTAGGAAATATGTAAGAGGGTATAGGATAGAGGATGAGGGGTGGATAAGGGGAGAAAGGGGTGAAGGGGGCTGCAGCTCAACAACCAGTCTTGGGCTAAAAGGCCTCAAATGTTTCCACTGACTGATGGTGTTGTGCAGGGGGACTCTGATGCTGAAGAGGCAGTGGCTTGTGGTGGTTTGATGGTTGGCACTGACCGGGGCAGTGAGTCTTCTATGCACTGAAAAGAATCCTCATTTGACTGAAGTCATCTGTCTATTACCTGTTCCACCATGTCATCAATCAAGTCCTGAAGCCCATGTTCAGTGAGACTTGCCAGTCTTACATGTGCCAGGGTACCTAGAGGTGTGGTGCTACCAACCTGACACTGTTAGAATGTTCCTAGATGTGTAGAAGGTGAACATTTCTCAACCTGGGAGCCATGTGGCCCAACTGCTCCAAAGAACTTTGGATATGAAGAAAAGTGAAATAAAGAAGGACAAATGAATGCAAAAATAAAATAAGAAAAAGAAAGTAAAAGCGGGTTGGGGAGACAAAGAAGAAATACATGCAATAAATTCATATATAATAGTACACATTATTCAAATCATTATTATTATTGAATTCTTTGTTTATTAAATCTTTATTGAACTAAAACAAAATGTATGGAAAATGCTTATGCATATATGGGAACAATCATCATATTACTGTCAAGTCCATTATATTGCTGTCAAATTTTCTTTTTCATTTGCACTCTGCTGACTTGAATGAGATATGTGAATCTAACATAACAAAATTATAATATGGGCCGGATTCACGAAGGCTTGCATGGAGTCTAAGAGTAGAGTAAGACTCCATGCAGCCAACATGTCCGCCGAGCGATTCAGGAACAGCTGGTAGGGGCGTGCAACAGAGCTCTCAAAACTAGTCCTACACGGACAGGGCTGGGATATGCAAATTACCTCAATTACAGGCGAAAGCTATGCAAATGAGGTAAATTTGTGATCCAGGAAACCCGAACCTGTCCAAGTAGGAGTAGTGTTATTTGCAGAAATGCACTCAGTTGACAACTGAGTACGGTTCTGTAAATAGCAAAACAGAGCTGTGACAGCTCCAAAAAAAGGATACATTTACAGGAGGAAGCATGCCAATTGCCAAACATACGGCCATTGGCAATGTTAAGTGATGCAAAATAGAAATAAAATAACTTTTGATCTCCGGGGTTTAAGTGCAGCGCAGCGCCGCGCAAACTCGCTGTGCCCTAAAAAGCAGAAAATCAATAATTAAGATCCACAAATGTGGATTTTATTGCTAATATGAATTTACAATGCAAGTGAATGGCAGGCTGAAGACAACATGGCCACCGAGTAGAGATTGCTAAGGGGGGAAGCTCAGTCTAAGAGATGTAACCAAGCATTAGTAGGCAATCCTATGCAAAGGAGGGTTAGAATAGTGAATTGCAAGTTTACATAGTAAATGAGCACAGTCAGTGGAGTGTAGCACTAGGATAAGGGGAGTAACAGAGTAGAAGATAGGTGACATCACGAGTGGGGTATATATGAAAGAAGTGAAGCTCATTGGAGCAGAGTGGCATGTGTCAGCTGTCAGTTACACATCATTGAAAGAGGTGTGTCAACAGGTAGGCTAAGTAAAGGCAAGAAATTGAAGGTGTATGCCGTGGATAACATTAAAGTTTCTTGCTGAGCAGGAATGCACATGTGTGCGAGCCTGTAAACCTGAGTAAGACAGTGTGTGCGCGTGTAAGTGTGAGTGCACACGTTTAAGCTGGAGTAAGCATGTATAAGGCTGTTTAAAGAGTTGTACGCGTGTTTGCGCTGGTGTGCACACATTTTAACAAGAATAAGCAAGTTTTAGTCCGTGTAAGCATGTGTGTGTGAGTGTGAACTGCTGTGAGCGTGTTTGCGCTTGTGTGTGCGGCGCTGAACCCCGAGGAAACAGAAAGGAAAAAGGAAGCACAACAAATAGTAGGAAGCTACCAGGGAGTACTAGCAGAGCTAGCAGGTGAAAACGATCAGAATCAGGCAATTACACAGGCAGTACACTAGCCCAGCCCAGCCCAGCACGTAAAACTCTGCAAACAACACTCCATTATGTTTCTCACAAGAGACACTGCAACACTGCAGTAAGCTAATAGAAGTGAAAACTGAAAAAGCTTTACTGAGACAAAGAAATGTTAGGGGCTGCCATTGCTGTTATAAGGTGACATATGCAACATGCTGAGGGTGGTGACAATGTGAATGCTGCTGGACAACCCACAGTGAGGAGACAGAGAAGAGTGTACAGGCCCAGGGTAACATACAAGAGGCTACATGAGCTGGAGATAGTGGAGCACTATAGAGTGGACAGAGACCTCTTGCAGCAAATTGTTGAGCTATGCAGGCCATGCCTCACACACAGAACCAACAGAGGGGAACCCATCCCAGTTGAAACCAAGGTATGTGTTGGCCTAAGAATATTAGCAACAGGTACCTTCCAGAGACCAACTGGTGATATGATGGGGATATCACAGGCATCAGCATCCAGGGTACTGCACCAGTTCCTGGATGCCATGTCAGCACATGACGATGATCATGTATATTTCCCCAATTCCCGTGAGGTATTGGCCAGCAATATGCATCTCTTCCAGCAAATAGCAGAATACCCTGAGGTAGTGGGTGCAATAGACTGCACGCACATATGCATCAAAGCACCAGCCGGTGAGCGGGGTAGGGTCTACTTCAATCACAAGGGCTTCCCCTCCATCAACTGCCAGGTCATGTGTGATGCCCAGGGCATAATACTGAATGTGTGTGCTGGCTGCCCTGGATGCTACCATGATTCCCATATCTGGCATCTGACACAGCTGTACCAGACATTTGCCAATGTGGACATCCCATATGGTCACCTAGTGGGGGATGCCGGCTATGCACTGGAGCCGTGGCTGATGACACCCATCAGAAACACAGACACACCTGAACTGGAACGCCATAATGAGGCACATGCACAAACATGAAATGTAATCGAACATGTGTTTGGGCTGCTCAAGTCATGGTTCTGGTGCCTGGACACATCTGGTGGAGCCTTGCAGTACTCGCCAACTACATGTACCCAAATTGTCATGGTATGTGCTATGCTACATAATATGATCCTGCAAAAACAGCTGCAGCAAGACCAGCATAGGCCTGGGCCAAACAGCCCCCTACCATTGCCAAGGCCGTCACAGACAGAGTGTGACTCAGAGGAGGAACAACCTGAGCCTGCCCCAGTAGGCAGAAGGAGGAGTGCCCAGTATGCTTTGGCCTTGGCAAACAGGTAATGCATAGCACATACACTGGCTCAGTAGGAACTCTGGAAATGTTACCTCTCTCTAACTCGCACATATAGTAAAAGGGATGCCTAAGTTGACACTACCTGCTTTCAAACATGTATAGGGAGAGTAGTATGTGCATCCAACATAGGCAGCCCTGCAACACCACCTGAGGCATGATTGCCATGTGTTAAGCAATATAAAGCAGTGCTCAACAGCATTTACCACCATGTAGTATATGCAAACAAATTTGCACACACCAACTAGCACAACTGTGGTCAATGTTGAGTAATATTGGGCAACGTCCAGCAATGTTGGTGAATATTGAGCAATGTCGGACAAGCCTGGTCTAAGTAGGGCATAGCTGAACAAAAGCCAACATGCTCATATTAGCTCTACTGGCCCTTAAGCAGTCTGTTCTGCTCAGTA
Organism: Protopterus annectens; assembly: GCF_019279795.1. Lineage (NCBI taxonomy): Eukaryota > Metazoa > Chordata > Ceratodontiformes > Protopteridae > Protopterus > Protopterus annectens. Next base: position 1,865,486,403 of record NC_056737.1, read on the forward strand.
TGAAAATATAAAGCAGTGATGGGCCTCGGACCCAGGATACTGTGCACTATAGTTATAGTACTGAACCACTAAACCATGACAGTATTGCAGTGGTCAGCCTGTATGAAGAAATGTTGATAAGTCTATGCAAAGTATCTCATGGAAACCCTGCAGGCACAGCATAATCCCTTTCGAGTTATGACACAAAGGTGAGTCCTGCAGTAAGAATAGAACCTGACTTCCAACACACACAGTATAAATGTTAATATTGGTCATGTTCACACACATCAACAAATGTACTGGACCTCAGATAGCAACATACTGAAAGGTCACACTGGGCATGCTCACACACTTGAATAAATGAGACAAATGTCAGGCAACAAAACACGGAAAGCTTGAACTGGGCATGCTCACACACTTAGGCCATGTCTGAGTACAGCAGTGGGCCACACATATCTGGCAGTTGCATGTGTTAACCCAGGAACCTCTCACTATCCCAGCAATCCACCCTGTGCTCACAGTTATATGACAACAGACACATATATAATATAATGGAACCTTGTCATAATCAAATATATTCTGCAGATACCTAAGTTGTTCATAGAAACTGGGAAAGCAAAGACAATAAAAACCTGCAAACAGTATCAGCAATAAACATTGTGCATCCTGAACATTATCTTAGGTTCAGAGGTCGATACTAGGCTATCTGCCCTAGGGCATGTATAAGCCTAGCCAGAGTGTGTTTGGCTTTCGCAACCCTGTCAGAGTACTACACTGTGCCTATGAATAGTAGGTCACACAAGATAGCTCATGTACGTTTAGGCTAGTGTGCCTCTGTCTAGCAGGGACCCAGAAGATATCCCAGGGGTAAACATACGATCACCCATCCAGTTGTCAAGATGTCTCTTGTATGTGGTCAGTGGGTGGCTCTGCCTATGCGAAATCTTGATTACAATCCAGAGTGGAGTGGAGCCTCTGGGATAAGAATCTGCCCCTCCAGCATGTCCTATTAATGTCTGTGCTGAGGTATATGTCCCTGGAGTGTGTATCTCCAAGGGAGTTGGATATCCTGAGGTGGAGCATGTCCAGTAATTCTGGGTTGGGTATTTCTGTAAACAACAGGCACACATCATATCCGAGTAGGTGGTAAGTGACTGAGTAGAGCTGTAGTTACTGTATCCGAACTGTGCAGGGCATCTGTGTGAGTCCCTAGATCTGCTTGGTGAGGAACTTTTGTGGCCATTACAGTTGCTGCAGGTGTCAGGTAAGGTACATTGCAAATGTGGCTTGTAACCAAGCATGGTTGTGATGAGTATAGGGGCACAATGACCTCACTCTATCTAGATATGAAACCATATGGGATAAGGTGGGCTATATAGAAGGTCTGTCTAACCACTTTGGCACCGTGATTGTCAAAGGTGACAGTTCGAACAAGTTGTGTCCCCAAACCCCTAACAACTCCTACTGTATGTAATGGATTACTACCTATGTGGTAATGTGTGGGCATGTTGTTATTCCCAAAGGGGATGACTATGCAACTAATGGCATTTAGCTGTAGGCCATGACTCAGGCACCAGTCATCCATCTCTGTGAGACCCTGTTTGAGTATGCATGTGCCAGCTGGAGAGTTGATTATGGCACCCAGTTTGCAGTCATCTGTGAACATGGTCAGCCATATTCCCCCTGTGTTAGCCTGTACGTCAGACAAATATATACTGAACAAGAGAGGTCCCAGGAATGAGCCTTGTGGGATGCCATGTGTAACTGGTGTATAGTCAGACATGGCACCTGCAATTCTGATCATGTGGGTGCTATCCCTGATCCAGGTCACAATCCATCGTGTGAGATATGTGTCCATATCGACGCTGGTGAGCCTATGCATAATGGCCGAGTGGAATATTGTGTTGAAGGGTTTTGCAAGGTCCAGGTAGGCTGTGTGGACAACTGTCCCTACGTCAATGGACCTGGTAACCGTTTAAAGAATACAAACAGGTTCAAGAGGCAAGATCTGCCCACAACAACTCTGAAATGTGTAGGACACAGTGTCTGTAGGTTCCCGATGTCCATGTGTATGAGTCCCTTGACAATACGCTCCATAGCTTTGCAGAACAGGCTAGTTAGGCTTATAGGGCGATATTGTCTGTGGTCCATTGTGGCACCAACTCTGTGGAGTGAGACCACTGTCGCTGTACGCCATTCCTTGGGTACGTATCCTGTAGTAACTCTGATATTGAACAGTGACATAATGTGAGGGTTACGTCTGTCATGAAGCTTGTGTAAGATTCAGGCCGGGACACCGTCTGGTCCCATTGATGCTGTGTTGTCTGCTTTGGGGAGGGCAGCACTCACCTGTTAATTTGTGATGTCAGGGAGGTTACACTCTGTTGGGATGGATAGTTGCTCCTTAGGGGGGATGGGGAGAGACATCTGCACTGAACCTGTTTGCCAGGATGTTGGCAATGTCAGTGGGTTCAGGATATATTTAGTCAGTATGCATTAACTTACAGCATATCAGTGAGTGTCCACCCAGGTTCCTGACATAACTGAAGAAGGCCTTGTGATTGTCCTACATGTCTGGTGCAATTGTCCGTTAGAAGCGGCCCTTAGATAAATTTATGAGTGATCGTAGCTGTCTGCTAGTACAGATCACAGATGCCTTCCCTGTCTGGGATTGTGCTCTATCATGTAGTAGCTTCCTCCTGTCGTTGTATAGCTTATTAATGGCTGGGGTCTACCAGACAGGTCCCCTGCCATTGGAGGAGTGAATCCTGTTGTTATTTGGGATAGCACAATCCATGCAGTCCACTAGGTGTTCATAGAATGTGTATGTAAAGGATTCAGCAGTCTGAGCCATATTTACCACTGTCCCAGGGTCTCTGAAAGATACCACCTTGCTCTGGTGAAGTGAGACGTTGGCTTATGACAAGTTCACCAAGATTACCCAGGATAGGTGTGGGGATGGGATATGGATGTCCAGTGAAATAAATGCATGTTCTGACCTTACCAATGATGGGTATATCGCTGGTGTGGAACATAGAGTCCCCATGTTGGTGATGATCAGGTCCAATATGTTTTCCCCTCTTGTGGGTGTGGTGACCGGTTGTGCCATAGCATATGAGTTTACAAATAGTAGCGACTGTTGGGCGAGGGTGTTGGGGCTTGAGTAGTATCCCCAGTCAATGTTTGGGTATTTGAAGTCACCCAATATAATGGTGTTTGGGGAGACCTTCATATTCTCCATTGTTCCCAGGAAAGCTGAGTGTGGTTCCTGAGTTTGGGAGGGTGGTCTGTAGCAGGCAACAAACTGAAAGGCAGTTTTGCACAATGTTAGTAGCATATGTATGGTCTGTGATGCTTTGTGCAGTGCTACTAACCCGGAGGTGTGTGTATCTGTGATGTATATGGATACTCCCCCTATTTATGTTGTCCGTTCTGAGTCTTGTTGTCAGAAAGCATGGTATGAAACATAACCTGGTAGTGTTGGTGTGCATTTGTGAGACTGAACCAGGCATCTGTTAGTGCACAGATATCACTATTCTCCATACTGAGGAGAGTCCTGAGTGGGTGCAATTTGAGGGTAACACATCTGGTGTTGAGCAGCATTACCCTTAGTTTCATTTACTCTGTAATGTCTATGGAGGTGGGTTTGTCTTTTGAGCCCTGCTTAAAAAAGGCACTATGGTGGTAGCAAGAGCCTTAGCCAGTATTCGAAAGTCCAAGGGTGACAGGTGAAGCTGTCCATGGCATGTCGAGCATGTCACCCCAGGCTGACAGACACTGGATCCCCTTTGAATGACACCACTATGTTAGCCAACTGTTAAACGTGATAAGTTTGTCTGTATAGTGTGACATCATACTTGGCGAGTGTAAGATGCTAGACAAGGTCTGGGTCATACTGGCCTGGGCTACATGATCAGAGAGTTCCTCTATGTATCATGTCATGTGGTCCAGGGAGGAACGTCTGAGGTTTTACGCACCAGCATGGACAATGTTGGAGCCAGTCCTGTACTTGCTTTGGAGTGACCTGAGTGCATGTGTTATGTGGCAGATCCTGGCACCCGACAGACAGCTCAAAGTGACTATTACCTTGTTTGGCCTGGTGAGTGGGACGTCAGTGTATCTGACAATAAGTGTCACCTATTACAAGTGTATTAGATGTGTTGTTAGCCCAAAGGGCAGTGACTGTGTGGCACACTGACATTGTGAACTATGTGATATGTGGGTATTGTATGGGGTAGCAGTTGTTTGTGTGTCTGCTTTGGAGGTCTCTGCTGCTTAGGCAGAGTTGATTTAGATCCTCCGAGTATGTTTATGTGTGATAATGTGGTTTGATTGCTGCCGCTCTAGGTTTATGTGAGACTGATATGTGGTGTGTGTGGTTACCTTCACCACCTGATAGAAAGTGCCAGTCATGGATCGAGAGAGCTCAGCCTCCTGTATGTCTATATAGGTGCATCTCTCACATATATCTGAGTTTGTTGGGAGGAGGAGAGGGTTGTCTGCGTACATGAGGCAGATGTGACATTGTGTCAAAATCACAATATTCACCAGCTGGACTGGAGACTACACACAAAACCGACCCCTGGACATGCCAGGATATCATGATGACATACTCCATAGCCTGATCACAAAGGATCAGTAGGGTGTTAAGTGTGTAAAAGAGTATAACAGGGATTAGTGCTCAGGTTTGTTGGTGTTTTGTAAAGTGTAGCTGAGAAGGAGTCCAGACTGAATCATGACACCTCCTTCAGCTATGTCATAAATAGCAATGTACACTCATATATGTCCTGAGTCAGGGCCAACTGTACCTGACTGACAATGTCAACATCCTGTCAGAAAGGCCAATATATACATACCCACCTCCCACTGATGATAGTCCCTATCATCATACCAGGAGATATCACATGTAGAATGGCTGAACAGCTCCCCCCAAAGCCAAAAGCATGGCAGCAATTGGATTACATTGTTTCCCAATATGTGTCATGCATAAACTACAGAACAAACAGACCCTGCACCTGAACAGTCAGTTGAGCCTCACCCTCTCCACAGGATCTGGAACCGTTGAATGTGTTACAGCAACATATGGCACTCCCCACAAGTGTTGGTGCACAACACACCATGGGAAGTATAGTCCAGTAAGCCTATGAAGTCTGATCTGCAAGGCCATGGAGTCCATCATGGTTGAAGTCATAAACAGAGCTATTGGAAGCTGAAAAACACACAACCCTACCAACTGTGGTATGTTCATGTGCAAGATCATGGTTCCCAAACATGCTAGACTGTTTGCAAGGCAGCCACCCAGGACATACATCACTGAACAGAGCTACATATGTCCCACATAAACTTTGAATAGCCCTTTATCAACATCCCAGACACATGTCATATCCACAAAACTAACAATGTGTGCATAAATATGTTGACATATGAAGGAATGTCAGTGTGTCCACAGATAGATCACACAAGGTAAGAATTATGGGGTCCTGTTCAAGCTGTTGACACCTGCCGACCCACTTGGCTCATTCCTGGAATTGCATAAAACAAAGTGTACACACATTACCATGTCCAGTCTGATGATGTCAACATCCTACAAATATAGCAGGAGAAGTAAAACCACCCAGTAAAGCATATAGCGCGCCGTGTTAATGCGTATCTTTCTAGTGTCATAACATAGTTAAGTAGGGGTTTGAATCCTGCAAACGCTGACAGTGTGTGTTTGGGGGTGTGTGTATGTGTGTGATTTTCTTTGAGAGGAGTTCCCTTTTTAGAGACTGGGAAAACACATTAAAAGAGGTACCTTCCTCTTTGGAAAGTCTGATGATGCCAGCATCCTACAAATATAGCAGGAGAAGAGAAATCACCCAGTAAAGCGTATAGTGTGCCATGTTAATGTGTATCTCACTAGTATCATAACATAGTTAGGTAGGGGTTTGAATCCTGCAATTGCTGAATGTGTGTGTGTGACACAGTTGGTCAATGCGGTGTGGGTTTTGCTTTTACTATGGTATGACATATCATGATTAAAACAGTATGTGCATTGCACACATCAGGTATCTGCGTGGCAAATAAATATGTGTACATGTGACCTCAATCAGTACATAGCTGTGAAGCCTGCATACTACATGAATACACTTGTTACCTTTGACAGATTGTGCTGCTGCTTCTCAGATTGTAGGTCACATATGTATGTATGTGACAAGGCCGGCCACTGTAGTGATCTGTGGCCAAGGTCATCTGTGCTGCACACACCCATGACAGTTACTATAGAGTAGTGTGAGTGAGGGTATATGCCTGGGGTATATGTCAGACATGTTCATACACAACAACGACTGGCAATAATGGACAGTCATTATAGGTGTACAACAGCCTTGTGGATATGCATGCAGGCCCCTAATGTCTTATGTGATACACCGAGGGACTCCACAATACCTATGGATATGTGGATACCAAGGGACAGATGACATAACACATGGCTGTATGTACACATTGGTACCCAACATACATGTTGAGGGCTACCACCTATGTGGTACTGTCAGGATAATATGTATAGTAAATGTGGATGACTATGCTATAGTCGGCTTACTGCTATACAGCATGTATCGGACAACAGGTATCTGTCTGTATGATACCCTTGTGTAGGATATGCGTCCCATCCATGGAATGCATTGTAGTCCAATGCATGCATTTCCAGATGTGGATGACGAACTCAATGAGGAATTAAACCCACAGCTAGGACAGCTGTTTAATCAAAGTCTTACCTCTGGATACGTACCCAGGGAGTGGCGCACTGCAACTGTGGTCCCACTTCACAAAGGCGGTGCCTCCACCGACCCTGGAAATTACCGGCCCATTAGCTTGACAAGCCTTATCTGCAAAGCCATGGAGAGGATCATAATGGACCTCATAAATAAAGACATAGGGAATTTGCAGACTTTGGATCCAACCCAGTTTGGCTTTGTCAAAGGCAGATCATGCCTTTTAAACTTGGTTGACTTTGAAACAGTCACCAAAGCCATTGATGAGGAAAGGCAGTCCATACAGCCTACCTCGATCTGGCTAAGGCCTTTGATACAATACCCCACTCGGGTTTCATTGAAAAACTCATCAGCTTAAATGTTAACCCATACATCACAAGATGGGTTGCAAACTGGCTGAGTGACAGAACCCACAGGGTCAGAGTTGCTGGCACCATGTCAGACTCAAAGCCTGTCACAAGTGGTGTCCCACAGCTCAGTCCTGGGCCCACTCTTGTTTGGCATCTACTTTTCCGAAGTACAAGCAAACACAGGAGGGTTATGGCTGACAAAGTTTGCAGATGACTGCAAACTGGGCGCCATAGTAGAAAACACATCTGACACAGATATCCTTCAGAAGGGTCTCACAGAAACGGATAACTGGTGCCAGAGCCACGCCTAAAGTTAAATGCCAAAAATGCATAGTCATACCCTTCGGGAAAACAAGGTTACCCCTAGCTACCAAATAGGTGGCAATCCACTGAGCACAGAAGAAGTTATCAGGGACCTGGGGACCCAGGTTGATAGTAGTCTGTCATTCGACACCCATGTAGCTAAAGTAGTCAGGAAGACCTTCTACATTGCCCACCTTATCATGAAGGGATTCTCATCTAGATCAAGGGAGGTCATAGTCTCCCTTTACTCATCACTCATCAGACCAATGATTGAGTACAATGCCCCATTCGAATGTATCTGACCCGACACTTGCAGCAGCTGGAGGCCAAAGTTCCTCACCAAAAGGATAAAGGGTCTCAAAAATCTGTCCTATGCTGCCCGACTGAAAGAACTCCAGCTCTATTCAGTCGCCATCTGCTCAGAGGTGACCTTTGCCTAACATACAAGGCCATGTCAAACCCAGATTTGATGAATATGCTTCACCTCAAAAATCTAGATCCATCAGAGCCACAGGGCGGGAGACTTAAACCTCGACACGGCTATTAATTAGGCGTGCTGGAGGGATAGATTCATCACCCAAAGACTCCTATGCTGTGGAACAAAATCCCGGTACATGTGAGGCAGAGCACCTCGCTGGCCTTGTTCAAGAGAAATCTTGACCAATGGATGGGAGATCGCAGATATACCCCAGGGATTACCTCAGTGTCACTGCTCGACAGAGGCACAGCAAAATAATGGGTATAGTTCCCCATACTAAAGGGGTGGCGTAAGCCACAAAACGATGGGCTAGGCTTATAAATGCCCTCGGGCAGATAGCCTAGTATGAACCTATGAACCTATGAACCTATGAACATATCCCTAGTGTGTTTGCATGTACCTAAGAGGGCTATATGCCAAACAGGTGTGGTCCCAGGAATGGGTGGAGGTCAATACCACTGGTTACTGTTATAGTATAGTATCGGAAGGATCCAACTGTTGCTGAGTTCCCTACAACTGTGTGTCATTTGTCAGGACATCATCTAATGATTGGTTATAGTCATGCTGTTGAGGTTGTGTATACTACCAGACTGCAAATCATTGACAGATATTAACAGTATCATCCACAGCATAGTGCCAACCCATGTCATACACATATGTGTACCCATGTTAGTACATATCTGTAGTAGAATGCATACTGGCCATTGAAAGATACTATTAGATGTTAACAATGTGTACAACAGGGTATGTCACACATCCCATGTGTCTACTATGCACGTACATGCAGACAGTGCGCACCCACCATGTTCACAGATGTACACCTGCTAATCTGTACTGCACACATCACACATGTACTGTCCACTCACTAACACATGCTGGCAACACTTTACACTTCAGCCAAGTGGCACATGGGTGGACAATACATACTCAGACCTAACACTGGTGTAAACAATGCTACATTGACAATCAGTGCTTTGATGCATAATGCCTGCTCTGATATACCTACAAGGATATCACTACAATTTTCCTGTTGACAACTTGCTAATATTGCTACACTGCTATAATGTCACCCTGTGCATCAGCACCATGTTAGTCTGTTCCTGCATCAATGTTACAGATGACAGGAGGTGGCACAGGTGTCATCATATGCACAGGGTGCGTTGTTGGTTTGCCAGAGCCCGACATTGACCCATCCAATCGACATGTCTTTGTGTGTGTATGTGTGTGAGGGACAACAGTACAGCATGGGCCAATGTTGATGTAATGTGTGTGTGTATGTGTGAGCACTAGTTGTTTGGTTAATGTGTCTGTGTCTGCATGCACACAGCTCCACTATGTGGCTGCCATATATGGGAAGTTGTGGGACAGCCACAGACTGTACCTGCTAGGCTGTACAGATCACTGTCTCCGGCCACGGACACAGTACCTGTGCCTGGCAGGAGTGCTACGGACAGTATTGGGTACCAACCCTGACTGGGTACTATCATCAGAGGCAGAGGTATGACGACTGGACCCATGTCCCTGCTGGGACTGGCCAGAGCCATGTGCACGTGGTCTACTAGGATGGTCAATGGACAGGCCAGCCCAGCTGGTACTGCCACTACAGGACCGGCTGTGATCTGTGGTACGTCCACGATGACTGCCAGCTGTTGCTGTTGCTGGCATGCATCCGCATCATCATCTCAACCATCCTGCACAGTCCTGGCTCAGGGAAGACACATTGTGAAGGGCATCTAATGTCTCCCCCCATGTCTATCAATGACCCCGGTGTAATTCCGGATGGCACCGGCAAGGTCACAGATGCTGTCATTGATAGCTGTGTAATGGGCCCTCTGCGCCCTTACTCCCTGTCTGGTGTACCGTTCCATACTTGCCTGTGCCTGCATTACAGCTCGGAACATACTGGAGGTTGTAAGACCTGTGAGGGCACATCTGCCAGGGGCAATACGACCAGCGGTGCCCCCGAGAACCCCTGGACATCCGCCTATGTGGTACCATTCCAGGAATCCGGCTATGGCTGCTGTGAGGGGATGCAAGTGCCATGGGTACCACACACTCCTGGTCAGTGCCAACTGTATGCTGTCCCTCAGCTAATGCCATTGGTGACGAGGGCTGTATTGGCAGTATGAGTGTGTGCATAGATGGGGTTGAACGCTGTATACTGTCAATTGGCGGACCAATGACAGACACTGCCAAACCTTCCTGTGCCAGAATACGTCTCATCATCTCCACTATTTGTGGCAGTGACTTCAGGTTCCCTGCTGCTTTCAGCCACCCCAAACTCAGCACCTGTGAGAGGAAGACAGGAAACACACTTTACAATCTGTGCATGATGTTAGCACACATGCACACATGCACACATAAACACATGAACACATGCACACATGTGCATATGCACACATGCACACATGAACACATGCACACATGCACACATGCACACAAATACACTCCTCACTACAGTACATACACACACACACACCAGCAATCCAACACCAACTCAATAGTGGGTGAAGGTGGGTGACAGTATCACAAGGCAAACAGTCACCTCATACGTGTCAGCATGCAGAATATGTGTTGCTCAAGACCATGCAGTGCAAGTGTAGACAGCCCTATTTAATGACAGTATACATGGCTTTGACGCATGTGTGTAGTTGTTCTGTGATTGGCTACACCCTGGAACACAGTGTGTACATGGACACAACATTGCTGTGCAAGTATTATCAGCTCTGCAATGTCCTGTGCACCATCACTCACAGATATACATACCATGGCTGCATGTGTTATTTGTGTGACACATAGATTTCCATGTCTGATTACAGTGTCTGTGTCCATAGCAGATAATAGTGGGCACAGGTGTAGCACATGCATGCTATGTACACACATGGGATGAGTGGTGCATGTAGACATGGCCATTGTACAGTGGTTATGGTGAGTGTGGGACATATTGCAGATATGTCGGTGCCAGCCATGACATGGCATGCTACACGACTGCAACATTAAACACCACACATACCCAATGTGTGTCATGTGACATATACACCCAATAGCATTCCAGGACATATATGTGACACTTTGTACAGATGGGCAACTACTGTGCATATTGTGTATACTGGCATATGTAAGCACACACACAACATGCTATGCATATTGTGTATAGGTGCATATGTTTGCACACACACAACATTGAGGTGCAAAGCAATGACTGCTATGTGTAGTACTGTGGTCACTGTAACTGGATGGGGTGTAGTACCACGTGCCATCATCATCATGCATCTTGTGGTCACTCACGGCTACTAATGTGAGACAGACCACCGCCTAGCATGCTGTACCTGAACTGCAGTGCCGTGGCTACGTTCACAATTACACAGCCACTTTGTACATGGGTGTGTGAGGTGCCCAGTAGGGAGCATTGCCTAACATGACTGTGTTATGTGTTGAAGAGAGAGTGTTGCACAGCCCCATGATAGGCCTCTACCCCTGAGGCGCATCATGTGTGTGTGGATGACATGTGGGATGCTGAAGTGTGACCTTACAGCAGGTGTGTGGTAACGACATATGTAGCATGTTTTTGTGTACTACGTATGATAAACGTGTTATGTTGTGTGCAACTGTAGCAACTATGCCTATCCAATGTGCAGTACGGTGTTGCCACAACTGTGAATGATGCCCTGTGTATTGCATGTCACTGAGGCAGCTACTGACATTACTGAGCTGTGCAACGTCTTACAGCAAACAGGCATGGCATGCATTATGTGTAGGTGTGTTACGTGTACATGGTCTACACCTCACCTATGACATGCACATTTCATTATCAACATTGCAGTTATACCACACTCACCAGCATGGATAGTCTGCCCTGCTGTCACACCAGAGGGACCTATGAGAATGTGAGAGAGTTCGTCAGTGGCCACAACTGTGGCATTGCTACTGTGGGTATGCTAAACTACAGTAGAACAACAGTCAATAGTCACAAGTGTACAGATAATATTCCAAATATCAGTATTGCACAACACTAGGCAGCACAACTGCTAAACACACAGTACACATCTCACATAGACATAATCTAACAATACAGTTAACTGTAGTCTACAGATAGGGCATGTTACCTGCTCGCTCCATGTGAACATGCTGGGTGGCTCAGGCTACCATGACAACACATGGCAGTGGGAGTTGCTGCTGTTGTCCAGGAGCCACCATGCTTAGGATCAGCTCCTCCACTCTGGTGGGGGGGGGTGAATGGCCACCCCCACCACCTGTGGCAAGCTGTTGTCTTTGGATATCAGACACATGCCGCTGAACATGTCTAATTAAATCACTGCAGTGATGGCATACCTGCTCATTTGTCCGGTTATGCATGCCTATGTCATTTACCTGATGAACAAGATCCTGCCACAGTGCAGTCCACTCCTGCTGGTGCTGGCTGCTTCTGGAAAACAGCATTGTGTAGTGCTGCACCAGGCTTTGCTGGATCTCCTCTTCCTTTGCTGCTGTGTAAGACGGGTTACGTTGGTGGGCCATCTGGCTGAAAGAGATATGAACAATATGTGTGAGCGAGTCCTGTGGCGCACTTTACACCTTTAACCACAGATATCACTTTACTGACATATATACCATTCATTTGTCTGTCAGAGGATACACACATTCAATACCACTTACTGGTTCTCAGGCCACAACTGACTAACAGTGCCTGGCACACTCTATATTTCAAACAACTATACAACAGTACCCGGCACACTGTTTGTGACACAATGCACAACCTTGCCACAGGGGTATATATCATGCCTATGCACGAACAGTGATGTCATCCATTGCAATGAATGTAAAGTACAGTTACAGTAGTACCATTCAACCACCTTAGTCATTGATGCCATAGCCCTGCCTAACATATGTGCACAGTTGTTACTACAGGTGGCATACTGCTGTAACAGATCATATATGTTGCTAGATACACACGTATACCCTGTAACACACATATGATTGCGGCCATGGTACAGGCATAATTACACACACACATCAGACAAACATACAACACATCACTGTATGCCAACACAGATGAGCTTTTCTGTGTACCTTACAGTACTGTGTGCCACTACTTACAAACCCTTATGCCTGAGTTATGTCCTCTGTGCAGACTACAGGAAACACACAAGACAGTGTTTCTAAACAATGTGAACACACACCATACTGTGCTGTTTAGGCATACAGCTTCAGGTAGTACTACAGTTCATATGGGAGTTGGATTCACCAGCAGTACCACTCGGTAAGCATACATGTATTGCTTTAGCCTACAATGAGACACCACGGTCGTCAACAAGGAACTATGTCACATCGTATGCCATACTACTATGTCTGCCTAACAGTACAATACACATCTTTTGCTGGCCTCACAGCTAGGATAGACACTACCATGTCAGATACAACTTCACACTAACCTATCACACCTTTACAGACCTTGCACACATTCAGCGTTACACTTATTCAACCTCACATAGCAGGTATTGCATTGAGTACATGTGTGAGTGAATAGTGTCATAGGTAGGTAATATGCTATTGGCCCTAAGGCCTACAGCAGCCTAGCCATATGCTACCCTGGCCTTTGACACACATGTACTTTGATTTCACTTGCCCCTGTCAACCAGAACCACAGAGGGGATTCCTGGGGTGTATTACCAATCTCCTAAACAATCATCAGGGGTATTTATGACAACTGCTAATGAGGAGCCTTGTTTGCTATTGCTAGGTGGTCTATTCCAGTGTATTGCATATCTCTGAGTTAGGAACCTATCCCTCCAGCATGTGCTGTTTAGTGAGCTGACGAGGTTTAGGGCCCTAGAGCGTGTATCCCGGAGGGATTGTGATATGTTGCCATGGTGGTTGTCACCCAGCTATGGGTCTGACATACCTCTGTTTGTCTGGCAGAGGTCACCTCTGTGTGGCCGATATGCAATACAGTCTAGATGTGGTTTTGTCAGTCAATCTGCATAGGGAATCTGTTTTCGACCAGTATTACCCTGTGTGAGGTATGTCTGTGGCCTTTCCACCTGCTATAGTTGTCATGTGAGGTACATACCACACAGGGCATTGTGATGAGTAGAGGGGGACACTGACCTATATTTCCCTAGATGACACACCTGTTGTCATGACACATGCCACACAGACAGATTACAGGTCTAGTGTGGCACTGTCTTTATCAAAAAGGAGGCTACTGTCCACCTGTGTCCCATGTTCCCTTATCACACCTTCAGTGTTAGGTAGATCTATGTGGTAGTTAATGGGTACAGTGTTTTGGAAAGGTGGAATGGCACTGCAGTATCAACACTTGTCTACAGTCCATGCCTTGGTCACCACACACCTGTTGCAGTACATATGACCCCATGCCTCTCTCTCTATATATATATGTATGTATATATATATATATATATATATATATATATACATATCTATACACATACATGATGTACACATCCATTGCTGTACACATAGATGTACATATAGGCACATGTACAGTCCACCTTTCATGGTGGGGATATCACTTATGCAACAGTTGTGGGATGTACAGTTATGTGATTATATTGCACAGTGTTGTGCAGAATGCATTTTGGTGTCCTCAGCCCATGTAGCTTTAGCAGGCCTCACTGGCTGTAACACAGCAGATTTGACAAATCAGTCCCACAGAGTTTAACCATGACATGACATATATCAGCACTGCATGCTGTTTTCTATGCCACACACTATGACCTACATAGATATATGCACATAACAACCTTCAACGACAGATATCTGTCCACCCTTCACTAACAGTTGCAGTATGTCCCTTGCCCTATGCACATGTGCAGATACAGATAGATACGTACTGCTGCCACACATGGATGATTTGCAGTGTGTAGAGTACTCTTCAGGAACATCTACTACATGCAAGCACATACATATGAGTTACATACCTTACCTTTGTATTTCCCTGCTCTGTCTGTTGTTACAGTTTTGTTGTTTTTTTTTTTTTTTGGTTGTTTGTTTTGGGTTTTTGACCTCTGTTTCTGTTTCTGTCTCTGTTTCTGTCTCTGTTGTCTGTGTCTCTGTCTCTCTCTTGCTCTCGCTCTCTATCTCCCTGTGGCACATGCAGTGTTTGTGAACTGCTATACTGTAATTATTACGTTACTCACTTCTGAACAGTTTGTGGTTTGTTTGTGTTGACATTAGCACAGGCTGTTCAAGACAACTGGACATATTTCAGTACTGAGTATGCCTACCTACACCCTTGGTTTTGCCTGAATACACAGGTGTGTTGTACCTTTGGGTAGGGGTGCAGAACTGCAAAGAGCATTTTTTATTATCATGTGAGTTTATCTTGCTGAACATACAGGGTTGCTGTGTACCTGTTAGTCTATCAAGGCAAGTAGTCTGTCTGCGTAGCTCCCACCTGTGGACATATCCAGATGGTAGCTAGAGGTTAGCCTATTATATTTTGTCTGTGCACCACACCAGTCTTTTCAGCACTGGCACATTGGCATTGTCACAGTTGGTTGCTAGCAGTACATGGCCACATCCTGTGATATTTCTGTGTTGTACTCCTACATAAGGCCATTCTTGTGGAACTCCTTCCAAAACTATTTGCAGAGTGTGTAACAGCAGTAATGCTGATATGCCTGTGTGTTTCTGCCTCTGCCAGGCCTCAGATACTCTCAGGTATATATTTGAACGGCCTCAGTGAAAGGTACATATAAGTGAGATACACCTACAATATATTACAGACATATTGCAGTTGAGACTTTCTTGGGAATCAGAGCATATGTATAACTACACCTTTTCTGACATGCAAGCAGTGTCTACTCTCACCTATTGACATTATTCATTACGTGTGATTCCACACTTCTCTGTCTAAAGTTAGTACTTTTCAGAGTGATTCAGTGGGGCACAGCTAACATTTGTTTACAAATCAGGGACATCCCTGTAAAGCAGTCACAGTTGGGGAGTCTGGCCTCTGCCCTATTCAACTTTGCCAGTGTTTATCCTGGTCTGATACTGTGTGGTGTTTGTAAGGTGCTACTGTAACATTATTCCCTACTAGGATGGCTGGTTCTCTTTTCACAGTCATGTCATGCAATTCCGCAACAACTGCTGGTAAAGACCCACAGAACAGGATTTGTGTTATGCCATTCCTAATTTCCATTTACATTCCCTCATTGTAATGCATGATATATTTATTTCAGCACCAAACTATTTGTATATCTGCTGTGGCTTAGTGGTAATTCATGCAGTCTATTGTGTCAATGGTCTGGGGTTCGAGACTGGCAGAGGTTTTTTCTTTTGCTGCTGAGCAGAACAGGGGTCCTGACATAGAGTGACTAAGGCACTTTTAAGAAGTTGTAAGTGGGTTTGCACGGGTTTGCGTGATGCTTAGCTAAGCACACACATGCACATACTCACTTAAACCCACTTACTACCGCTTATAATTGCTTAATCCCACTAACCCCCGCGCTAATTTCTTTTAAAGAAAAGAAAATGGGGAGATCGAAAAGTGGTGAAAAAGGGGGCACAAAGAGGGACAGACAGTAGGTAAACAAGCTCGGGATGTGCAGGATGGGTGTAGGGAAGGTCCATAGCTGCCCATTTCTTTACCAGCAACAGCTGTGCATATGCAATAAATTTGGAGTGAAATTTGAAACCTTCCACCCCGGTAGAGGGGTGAGGACAACAAAGTATGTTGTACTGCCAATTATAATTATCAGTTTACATGTCCAGTGGACATGTGTGTGAAATGGGCAGCTATGTATGGGGCGTAATTTTTTTGTGGGTACAGATTGCCCTTTTTTTTTTTTTTCAGATGAGAGTAGAAAGTGAGGTAGAGGAAGTAGGTATGTTCGGGGAGGAAGGTTGGGGAGGTAAACAGACAAGACAGACAAGACGCATTCAGGGGCGGTGTATGACACATGGGGTGGGTGAACAGAATTGATGGGGGCGGATGTTTGGAAATCGCAAGCCCATGAGCCCACAGATGATAACAGTGGAACTGAGATCCCCACGAATGGGCAGTCACCACTGCACCATCACATCCCCAAGGGTGGCTGTGCTGGGGGCTGCATAGGATGGGCAGGCTCACCCGTGAGATGCACCACTCTTGCCTCGAGCTGGCGTAGGGGATCAGCGACTGAATGCTGGATTTCCCTATGCACCACAGCCCGGACCCTTCAAAGGGTGACAGGTGGCCCTTCTCCGCCCACACTTGCATGGGGGGGATGAGTCCCATCCCCTGCAGCGCTTCCACCCGAAGGTGGCACAGGACCAACGGAGGAGGGGAGCCCGGGCTGGGTACCGGACCTGCTGGTGCCAGGTGCACTCTCCAGCTGAGGAGGGACAGGTGGGTCCATTGGGACCAGCCTTCCCATACGTTCTGTGATTAGGTGTGTTTAATTACAACATAAACAACAGCATTCCAGATTAGTTGTAACAGCATGCAGTAATATTCTCATTAACCCAACACACCAAGGTTCCAACAGTTGAACAGCAAGCATAACACATGCATATATTGAACGACAGTGGATATTCCAACAGCATGCAGGGATGTTTGGTAGTAAAAGGCCACCATGATTGTGGTGTTTGAACAGGGCACATGCATCAACGTGAATGCAAATATTTATAGAACAATAGGACATATGTCCCAACAAATATTTAAGATTACACATACCCATTGAGGTGTGGAATTGCATGGTTTATGCACATACAGTAGGGTGTAGAAAAAAAACTCAATTAACATCTTATAATTACTTTTAGTCCACACTACATTCCTATTGACTGCAAGTGTATATCCCCCTACATGTATTATTACACTTGCCACCATGCATTAGGTTGTGTAATGGGTTTGGCTAGTTTAATATATACCTGACCTATATCTGACATACTAACTGTCCAAGATGCAGATGTTACTGCTACATATTTCTTGATTGTATTTATATTTCTTTATCTACATATCTGGATGTTTTCACATGACATTTTCACTTCAATTTGTATAGAACCCAGAATTTCTTGAAGCACACTCACATTTCTAGGGAACAAATTAACATGCTACTCGTGTGCCGGATTTACTTATGCATGCCAGCCAGTAACTGACTGTTGAGGACTGTATATATGCTTCACAGCTACTAGCACTTCCATCACTCACTTTAGATGGGACTGCACAACTCTGGGTTGCCAGCACTTTTTAAAACAGTACTATTTGTATAATGCAAGGGTACAACAACATTTCAAACTAAGTTACACAGACACACTCCGGGTTTTAGACCTTTATTAATGACATTACACACTTTTCCACAGGCTCACTCCTTTATTTGTTATAACAGTGCATATGATAGACATATTCAAGACATATTATACCTTTATTAATAGGTTAGAACATTCTTTTTCAGGCTCACTCACTTATTTTATATGACAGTACCTGCAGAGTATTATTCCGGACATATTTTACCCTTCTTGATGGGTTACTACACTCTTTTTCTGTCTCTCTGACTTTTTTATCTGACAGTAGATGCAGAGGACTTGTTCAGGCCATTTTATGGCTGTATTATTGGACTACAACACTTTATTTCATGCTCTCTCCCCTATTTTATATAACGATACATGCAGAATTATCACTAACCTGCCTGGTGGCGCAACCTTAGCAGCCTATCTGCATAGGCTTGCTGATTCTCAGCACGGTCACCTGCAGCTGTAAAGTAAATGAAGGGATATTGAGACATACCTATCCGTTATACAGAATCAATATCAATTCTTACATACTGCATTCCATGGCTACCTACTCAGTTGTGGGGCATCTTGCATTCCACAGGCCTCCTGTATCCATTGGTTCAGGTGGTCCTGCTTCCATCTCTTCAGGTCTGCATGGTGGTGACGGACCTGCTCACAAGTCCGAGGAACTCCTGTGACACTGGTGAGGTCATGAGCTAACCGGTTCCAAGCCTCTGCCTTGTACTCCATCCCTTGGAACTGGCCCTGCAGGAGTCTTGACTCATGATGGTGGACAAGGAGCCAAACCATGTATTTCGACTCCTTGATGCCCCAACGTTGCATTCGGAAGTATGTACCCTCTCCAACACCAGCCATTCTAACTGCAGATGTGAGCTACAATCAGTTATGGTAAGTATTCCCGCCTATGGGGCTTAAATACGCCGCATTTCCCGCACTTTTTTGTGATTGGCCGTATTTGAAAATTCTCAACTGACTGCAGACCTGCTTAGTAATGGTTAATCTACCATTTCTAAGTATATGTATGTTAACAGTGGCATTTTCTCCAAAGCTGTCATGGCTTAGTGGTTCTGTACTTTGATTATGATGCACAGAGTCCTGGGATTGAACCTTGTCATTCATTTTATTTTAATACTGTCCAGACAGGCTAGGGGGTGTGGCTGCGTTTAAGCAACTTTGCTCTACGTTGCTCCATGGTGCCCTGGTTGGCACGGCGCACACGTCCGCGCAAACACATTGCGCTGGTTAAAGCGCTATTAAACTATGGGCACCTCTATTGCGCTGGGTAAAGCGCTCTTAAACTTTGGGCAACTCTATTGTGCTGGGTAAAGCGCTCTTAAACTTTGGGCAACTCTATTGTGCTGTGTAAAGCGCTATTAAACTATGGGCAACTCTTTTGCGCTGCTTAACTGTGGGCAATTATATATCAGGATCCTTTAAAAATATATATTTTGTTCACTGACACATTGGCCATTTCACTGCTTTTTACTAATATTTTAATCGTACATGTCAGGTATTATTTCATATACTGATTTAAAACATAAATAAGAAGTGGAGTGGTGGGACTCGAACCGTGAACGCCTCCTCTTTGTGCAAACGCTCTGCCATTACGCTATTGCTATTTGGTGTGATTTGCATAAACATTCTTTCTTATGCTCTTCCATGTCGGAATTGCTAACTACAGCTATGCAATGGGCACACCCGCGCACACACCTGCAAATACGGGCAGCTATTTAGGGAATTTAAAAAAAAATAAAATTAATGTTTTACTTTTTATAACTGTGATGGGGTTTTACAATGTCAGGGAGTGTGGTGCTGGGTGCAAGAACATTTGAGTGGACTCGCTCTTGTGTGTTTTCATTTTACTTTTCCAACCCTTGCTGGGCCATGGACATTTAGACTGCTCAGCAGTCGGACACGCCCCCTGCTTTCCTACATGGTCCGTGTAAGACTTACAGTTGAGTCAGCATGTCCTCATGAATATTCATGGCACGCTGACGTCATACCGTTCAACTGCAGCCTCCAAGTAAGACTTATTAAGTCTTACATGGAGGATTTGTGAATCCGGGGGTATATTTGTAATTCCTGAGTCATATGGATTTGTTTACAGTACTGTAGTGAAAGCACTTTTGCCCTTCTATTATCTAGGTATATAGTAAACACTCTTTCAATTATTTATCTAGTAACAAAATCAGTTAAAAATATAAAATAACATGTAGCACTTTACATTTATTTTTGAAAATGTTAAAGTTTTTACTCATTTTCACTAATATCCTCAATCAACATGTTCATTCTCCTAAGTTGCTGACTGGTGTTATACTGGAAGTCCTCTTTGGCTGCTGCGAAAGCACATAAAAGCATGGTTGCTTACATGTCTCTCACCTTTTTCCTTAATATTTCTGGCATGACAACCAGTAGTAGTCTCCAAGGCACTGAAGTTACTGTTGCACTTCCTTTGTATATGGGCTTATTTTCTTAAAAGTTATTTATTCATGTCTGAGATATAAAACACAAAGATTGTCTTACAGTGCTATTTCCTTTAATGCAAGTTGAAATAGTAGGAGTGTATCTTCCTTCAAACTGTTACACTTTTATATGTCTGCACAATTTGTTTGGGAAAGGGGTGCAGTCTGGAGTCGACCCTATATTTTCAGTGCAGGTTCAGCTTTCATCTATTATGGATTACATTCTTTAATTGAAGTTTTAATTAACATATTATGAACTTTCTTCAAGCAAAGGCGAAACTGTACACACACAACAAAAATGTGACAAATGAAAGGAAGTTTTTATTTCCTTTCAGCTCAACTTTCATTAAGAAAATCACTTTACTGTAAAGAAAGATGCAGTCAGGAAGGCTTAGAACCATTAACATATATTTATATAAAGAAATGAATGCGGACATGGAATAATTACATTAAACATGCAACAATTACTATACAGATATTCCCTTCACTTCTGCATAGAATGAAAACATAAGCAGCGTGCATAGTAATTGTCCCAGTATCTCCTTTCTCAGCATAAAGTAGTGTATGCTGCTCTTTTGTTGGTAATCTTTTCAAATCATTTTAAATGGTCAGCAGCAGAAACAAACACTTCAAATATATGAAGACATTTGGAAAATAGCAGCAGAATGGCTGTTGAAGATAATGACAATGTATGCTTCAATATTTTTTGCTTAAGAAGTGTATACATATAAGGGAATTGTTTAAAAAGTACAGATAAGTAATATATAGTATATAGTATAAACATTTTGAATACCTTGCAGTTTTAGCTTCCATAATCAGTTTAGAGCATGAACCAGAAGTATAAAATAGAGATAGAATTTGGTTGTAGTTAGACAGGAAAAAGATTATTTTATCCTAATGATGCTGCAATGGTAGAGCAACAAATCCCTAAAACATTGAAAGTTGTCTGTATAGGCAATAAAATTGAACAGGTTGGGAAGCTTTGAAGTAAAAATGCAATGTAAAATTTAATTCTGCACAGAGGCTTTCAAGAACCATTAGAACTGGAACAGAGACGGAAAAAGTTGGTTACTTGACTGAGAACCCTCAAATCAAAGAAATCATATTAAATCCTAAAAGTTAGATATATAACATTCCAATTTCTTAACCTACCTCTGCTAGTGTAAAGCGCAGAGGACAAGTAAATGCAATTATAAGCAACAGCTGTCTGTAAGCCAAGAAAGCAGTAAAACTGAATATAAATTTTACTCTAACAAATGACAACTCAGAGAAGAAACACAAAGTATGAGAATGGTGTTCCCTCACTGTAGGATAGAAGAAGAATAACCAAGAAGAAAAACGGGACCTCAAGATGCTACCACAGATACCAAAGATACTACAGCAGAAAGTAGCTTTAATCCAGAGCTAAACTTTGCAGGGAAAAGTATAGAAAGGCATAGAAGAAGCTGCAGTGCTAGTGCTATTGTTTCTGAGGGCAAAAGTTCCACCTGACGCTTTGAGACAAATTACTGAAGAAATTAATCCTGAATGGCAGGACTTATATATAATTTACATAAACTTTAAATGATCACAGTAGGAAGATGATACATGAGGTAGAACAATAAATTATAACAAAGATTATAGAAATAACAGTCAACAAGATGTCTTCATTACTCCTTTCCCATTTCTGAGTCAAGAAATTACCTCTCAGACAAATTAAAGATTGCAGTAAATATAAAAGGGAATGAATTATGCATAAGTTATTAGTAGAAAAATCTTAAAAGGAACTAGCAATGAAATTTACTAAAAAAAAAAAACTATGGGCAGGATTCATGAAGCCTCCGTGTAAGAGTTACAAGGCTTACACGGAGGCTGCAGTTAAACGGTGTAACGTCAGCATGTCATGCATATGCATGAGGGCATGCTGAATCACACCTAAGGCTAACACAGTCCGTGTAAGACAGTAGGGGGCGTGTCTGTAGGCCGAGCCCTGCAAATGGACACGCCCCCCAGAAGAGTAAAAGTCCCGAAAGTAAACCCCCACAACAGAGCCCGTGTAAATGTGAATAAACACAACACAACACATGCCCCCACAGACTACGAACATAAAGTGTAGAAATGAACATCTTATAATTTTTTTTTAAATTGTAAAGCTGTTTGCCCATGAGTGCACTCGTTTGCGTGGGCGTGCCCATAGCTTAGCCACAGTTAGCAGTCAGTGGAAAAGCATATAAGGACTAAATATGCAAAGTAAGCCAATAAGCAATAGCATAGTGGTAGAAACGTCAGCTAAAGAGCAGGCAGTCATGGTTCAAGCCCCCACAACATCAATTTTTATTTTTAGTGAAATAAGCACGAAACAAGTCCCTGACATATATGTACACATATAAAATTATATTTTATGTAAAATGTAATGAAATGGGCCATGTATTTTGAAGAAATGTGAGATAATAAAAATAAATAAAATGTCAGATGTGCCTATAGCTGAGCTACAGTCTAACAAGTTGAGTACATCTGCCTGTAGGTGAGCAGTGTTTTAACAGGTATAAAATGAGTGCCCGTAGGTGAGCAGTGGTTTAACAGGTGTAAAATGAGTGCCCGTAGGTGAGCAGTGGTTTAACACACTGAAACTGTGTGCCCATAGCTAAGCTGAGTGTAATATGCGTGCTGACAGCCACATGACGCGTAAACCAGCGTCAACAAGCTAACCGACGGGCAACATTGAGCAAGCTGTAACAAAACTGCCTTTACACAGACACACTTCCTAGCCTGTGTAGACAGTCATAAAATATCAAAAGCAGTGCCAGGTTCGAACCCAGGACACCATGCACCATAGTCAAGGTACTGAACCACTAAGCCATGACAGCTGCACTTAGAAATGCAGTAATAGCATATATATAGGAATGAATAGAAAGAGGAGCATGACAAAGCAGGTTTTGTGAAGCTGATACAATTCCAAAATGGCCAATCACAGATAAGTGAGGGAAAAACGGCATATATAAGCCCCATAGGTGGGAATACACAGCATAACCAATTGTAGAACCTACTTGCAGCCAGAATGTCAGGTGTAGGTGAGGGTAGTTGCTTCCGAGCACAGAGGTGGGGCGTTGAGGAGTCCAAATATATGGTTTGGCTCCTTGTCCACAATCATGAGGCCCAACTCATGCAGGGCCAGGTCCTGTGGGGAGCATATAGGGCTGAGGCGTGGGACCGGTTGGCTCATGATCTCACCAGTGCCACAGGGATACCAAGGACTGGTGAGCAGGTCCGTCACCACCATGCAGACCTGAAGAGACGGAAGCATGACCAACTGAACCGTTGGATCCAGGAGGCCCGGCAAATGCCCAATGCCCCACTACTGAGTAAGTTACATGTAATTAGTTATGTAAGAAATTAACCTAGCTGATATTATGGAGATGTGTATTCCAATATTACTTTATTTATATTGCAGCTGCAGGTGTCCGTTCTGCGAACCGTGGAGCCTATGGCGATAGGCTGGCACGGTTGCGCCACCAGGCAGGTCAGTAATTCTCTCCCTGTAACTGTAAATAAATATATAAGTATGGCAGTTAGCAAAAGAGTGCAATGTAGTCACTAATTAATAAAATGTGCAAGTAACAGTGTAAGAGGGTTTGCAAGTATTGCTTGATTAGAAAAGTGTGATGCAGCCTGTAATCCAAACATAAAAATGAAACAAGTCTGAAATAAAGATGTCCCACCTGTAATATAATAGTACATAACCTGCAGCAGGATGAAAAGTACAGCTGCAGAAGCTGGGTAAAACACATGTGTGAAATATATCCCTGTTGAAATACAGAAACATGACAGAAGTGAGACTGTTGGAAAGGATTGTTATAACTACAGGTAAAACATGTCAATAAAGCCTAGAATTAAGTACCATCCTGAATTGTAAAAATAAAACAAGTGAGAGAGTGTGAGAAAGAGTTATGAATCCACCAATAAAGTAGTAATAACTCCTGAATAAAGTATACTGCAGTCAGTACAGAATGAAATGAATGTGACAGGCAGAACCAAACAGTAACATGTGTTGAAAATGGTACCGCAGCTGGAATGTCTATCCCAAAATCTGGATATGTTGCTCTCAGTCTGCAATATGCAGATAGTATGGTTGTCTGAAATACCAAACATCCACAGTTATCTATAGCTATATAAAGCAAATGTAGCAGGATGATGTAGCTGAACAGAGCCAGATATGAATGTGTATGAATAAAAATGAAAATGTATATTGATGTAGCAGTAACATTCCTATCACCAACTTGAAGTAGTTATCACATAGGAAACTGTAGGCAGAACGGTAGTGTGTATATATCTGCAGCTATTAGAAATGTACAGCATATGTATTGGTATTTGAAGTTGTTAATTAAATTTTCTTCACCCTACCATATGACCACATATAATCCATTCCACGTGAAATTGGTATGTGCAATCACAATTAACACCCCTGGACATTTATCCTGTTGGTTCATACATATTTGCATGTATGTTGATGCATCTGCCCTGTTCATACATCCAAACCTGATGGCCTGTTGCCATCAATCAACCCTGCATGTTGTTGGACTGTGTATTGCTGTTCAAAATATGCATGTGTTATGCTTGCTGTTCAATGGTTTGAATATCTGGGTGTTTGGTTAATGGGAATACTAATGCATGCTGTTACAACTAATTGTGAATGGTATTGCACGTTACTAACCCAAACTGTCATGACATAATGCAAAACATAGGATGACAGGAAAGGCGGGTTCCAGTGGACCCACCTCTCTCTCCTCAGCTGGCGAGTGCACCTGGCAGTAGTGCCCAGGCCGGACCCTCCTCCGGTGGCCCTGTGCCACCTGCGGGTGGAAGCGCTGCAGGGGATGGGGCTCATCCCCCCTCTGCAAGTGTGGCCAGAGGAGAACATCCACTCACCCTCCATAATGTCCAGACTGTGGTGAGTAGGGAGATCCGGGAAGCTGTTCTTGGGCCCCTACGCCAGCTTGAGGCATGGGTGGCACAACTAACAGGCGTGCCTGCTGCCCGGCCTACACAGCCCCCAGCACAGCCCCGTCCTGGGCAGTGAAGGCACAGTGGCAACTGCCCATGGGTGGGGATATCAGTTCCACTGTTGCCATCTGTGGGTTCATGGGCTCTAGATATCCAAACATCCGTACCATCAATTGTGTTACCCTCCCACATGTGTCATACACCTCCCCTGTATGCGTCTTGTTTGTCTTGTCTGTTAACCTACCCAACCTACCTCCCCAGCTATACCGACTTCCTGTACCTGACATACCACTCTCACCTGAAAAAAAAAAAAAGGGCACTCTGTACCCACAAAACAATTACGCCCCATACATAGCTGCCCATTTCGCACACATGTCTGCTGGACATGGAAACTGTCAATTACAATTGGCTGTACAAGTATTATTGTTGTCCTTACACCTCTTTCAGGGGTGGAAGGTTTCAAATGTCACACCAAATTACAAACATATGCACAGCTGTTGCTGATGAAGAAATGGGCAGCTATGGGCCATACCTACATCCCTACTGCAAAACCCAAGCTTGTTTCCCTACTGTCTTACCCTCTTTGTGACCCCTTTTTCACCACTTTCCTATCTCCCCATTTTCATTTCTTTCAAAGAAATTAGCGCGGGTGTGCGGAAGAGTAAGAACTTTTAAGCAGTTGTAAGCGGGTGTACGCGGAGCTGAATGCCAGTGCGCATGCGTGAGCTCCGCGTAAACCAGTGCTAACCCGGTTACAACTGCTTAAAGGTGCCTTAGTCACTCTTAATGACAAGGCCCATAGTCTGCTCAAAAGCAAAATAAAATCCCACTGTCAGTCTTGAACCCAGGAAACAGTAGTCTGCATGACTTACCACTAAGCCATGACTGTTATATAAGAACATTGTGCTACAATAAATATATCATGTAATAGTAGGAATGAATGTAAAGGGAATATAGGATGTGTAGTACACAACGCATGTCATGTATATTTACTGTCAAATGTAGTGGATTTCTATAATAGTAGTGTGTGAACAGAAACAGCCATGCTAGTTGGTAGCTAGTAGGTAATAATGTCACTGTAGCACCTTGCAAGCCACACACATACTCACAGCAGGATAATCACTGCCCATACCCCACAACCTCTTACAGCAACACATCCGGACTAAGTAATAAAAACTGTGGAGCAAAGGCCCAAAACAGGGACACATTCCAAATATTGCTCCAACAAACTTAGACAGTTGAGAGAGTAACAGGTTTTGCATTATGTTGGATGTTTGGAAGGGTTTGAAGTCTGAAACTGAAATGTTTGTCACTATAGTCTGACTTGAGCCCAGAGTGATTTGCCAGAAAAAGCTGTTTATGAGATATGGACCAAAATATGAGGCAAAAATGTGGACATCCTGCAAATATCTGTACACTTGAGAGGTCTGACACTGCCATATTTGAATAATTAAGAACCTAGACATAGCAACAGTGACTGAGTTACAGGGATGCCCCACAGACTCCCTGTGAAATGTACAAACAGTAGGCAGAAAGGTGTTACAACACATGCAATGGTAACTATGGAGTACTGAAAGTATGCACCACTTGCACGTCAGAAATAGTGTAGTAATACATATGCTCATGCTAACCCACAGTCACAACTGCAGAATACCAGGCAATTTAATGGGTGTACCCCACTGATATGTACCATTCCATGAGGCAGATAAAAGATGCACCTGAGAGTCTCTGGGGCCTGTTCAGCAGCATACTCAAATACCCTAATAGATGTCAAGGCCCACACCATGGCCAGACCACACTGCATGCAGTAACACCTAGCAGATATAGCAAGCATTCCAAGGTGTGAATGTACATGGAAAATAGGAAAGCCACAGCAACACACTACAGTCAAGACACCTAGCAGGCATACAAGTAGTGAATGTAAAGGGCAAATATTGAAGCCATAGCAACAAAGTGCAAGAGCCACTGCTATATACCAGTTACAC
Source organism: Protopterus annectens (assembly GCF_019279795.1). Classification (NCBI taxonomy): domain Eukaryota; kingdom Metazoa; phylum Chordata; order Ceratodontiformes; family Protopteridae; genus Protopterus; species Protopterus annectens. The sequence goes on from NC_056737.1 coordinate 1,865,513,931, forward strand.
CACATGTCCCACAGGAAAGCACACCCACCCACATTAACAGTAGTAGTAGTCTTAAGTGTCAGTGTACATACACACTTAGTACAGGAAACTGGAGAAATTAATGGAGAAATGTTAATCTACAACACAGCCAGAAATATGAGAGAGATACTAACCTTTACACTCACAGAACAGTGTCCACAGCATACCATCATGGTTCCTGCCCTTAAACTCTGAAAGGGCTACGCCTATCTCACATACCTTTTTATAGCACTGTCCTGGAATCACAGTGAGAACTGCAATCAGTACACAACTGGCTGCATGCAATTAGCAAATGCTGGCTAACAATTGGTGCAGAGGCCATCACATGGACATATGCAGATACCTACAAAAGCATGCTGTACTCCCAGTCCACACATGCAATACTTTCATTGCACCCTCTGGAGGTAGGGATAGAGAGAGAGAGAGAGAGAGAGAGAGAGAGAGAGAGAGAGAGAGAGAGAGAAAAAACATACACAAACAAAAACAAAAACACTCATCAAAACCGACTAGAAAGCTCACATCTGCCAACTCGAGCAGCAGCAGGACACCAAACCAAACGGCAACGCAAGCAGCTGTGACAAACACAGGTAATGTAAAGTAATACTTTAAAAGTCTACATACTGTGAACCCTCCATATGTGTCATTGGTCTGTATCCATATGTATATGAAGATGTGCATAGGGCAGGGGACATACAGCAACTATCAGTGAAGGCTGTACATACATATGTATGTGAGGGCATCTATGTGCACATATCAATGTAAGTTGAATGTAGGTTGTAGTGCAATGTACAAAGTAGGTTTCACAGTTATGTATGTTTAGCAGTATGTTAGTGTGTGTATACAGTTTTGTAAACAAACATGTTGATATACCTATCTATCATATGGATACGTATGTATGTCAATATATGTATGTATGTATATATATATATATATATATATATATATATATATATATATATATATATATATATATAAAATATGCATATATGTATACATACATAGAGAGGGATGTAGGAATACATAGACAGATGTAGATAGATAGAATATGTAGAAACATATACATGTAATGCACACATACAGATATAGATATATGTAGATACATATACATAGACAGACAGATCTGACTATCTACAGATATGACTGTATATGACGATCTCACACTCCCCCTGTCCCACCCCCCTCTGTCAGTCTCACCCCCTCTCTGTCACACTTCCCCCCCTCTCTCCATATCTATAGCAATATATGTACATCAAGATATATATACGTGTATATGTATACAGACATATATATATAGACATATATATATATATATATATATATATATATACATATATATATATATATATATATATATATATATATATATATATATATATATATATATATATATATATATATATATATATATATATATATAGAGAGAGATGTATATATATTCTGAGTGAGGCACATGTGTACAGATGTATTGCAACAGGTGCCTGGTGACAAAGGCATGGAGTGAACACCAGTGTTGAAACTGGAGTACCATACCCCATTTCAAATCACCTACACCAGTAACCACAAGATATGTGATTGGCTGCCCACCACTGCATGTGTCAGGGGTGAACAGGGTCATAAATGTTAACAATAGTCCCCCCAATGATAGTCACAGTGGCACACTATTCCTGGAATACCTGCACATGGTATGTGTCAGCAGACATGGTGTGTCAGCTATGGACATGTAGGTCAGTGTAGCCCTCCACACCACACAATGGCTGCCACAGTATGTACCTCACATGACAGCTACAGATATGGAGAAGGACACAGTGACATGTACAACACTGTGACAATGCACTCAAACACATTACCAATGCACAGTGACTGACAACACCACAGAGTATACACATACTACCCACATAGAGGTTACCACTCCTGGATTTACATACTTAAGTCACACCCATGACAGATGTCCAACAACCATAGTAACACCTCACACCATCCACAACCTAAATGACTGCTGTGTGTCATCCTTGACACTGCAGTAGAGAGCACATGGTGGAGGTACAGGTTCCTACCCACAGATAAGACATACCCTGCAATAAACCACACAGCGTTAAGAAGCAAGACTCCCCATGAGTACATGTCATACATACCTCTGCTGAATGTTAGTCAGATAGGTAATATGCCATATGAGTCACCCTGTGTAACTGTTTGACAGGAGCAGGTACTATCACATCACATGTGTCACAATGGTCAGGGTAGTAGAACAGTATGCTGCTGTAGTCCCAGGGGCAATAGCATAGTGTATTGTATTGTATTGTAATGTATTGTATTGTGTTGTATTTTATTGGTATGTAGAGGTGCCTTCTTCGTGGAGTGGAACCACTGTTGCTGTATGCCAGTGTACAGGTACATATCCTGTAGTCAGGCTAGTGTTACATAGTACTTCTATATGTGTGTTTAGCTCCTCTTGGAGTTCATGTAGCATGCAACCGGGGATACCATCAGGTCCCATTGATGCTGTGTTTTCTGCTTTTCTGAGGGCGGCTCTCACCTGGACATCTGTGATGACAGGGAGGTTACATTCAGCTGGGATAAGTATGTCTTAGTTTGGGGGAGAGGGAGGGGGGAAACTTGCACTGAACCTGCCTGCCACAATGTTGCCAATATCTGTGGGTTCAGTGAATTATTTGTTGTTGTGTACTAACTATGAGCATATTGGAGGGTTTCTGACCAGGTTTCTAACATAACTGAAGAAGGCCTTGTGGTTATCTGTAGTGTCCCCTGTGATTTCCCTCTCAAAGTTGCCCATGGATGTTTGTATGAGAGAACATAGCTCTTTACTAGTGCTGATCAGACATGCCTTCCCTTTATGGAATTATGCTCTGTCTTGCAGTAGCTTCCATCTTTTGTTATACAATCTGTCTAGGGCTGGGGTCCACCAGAGAGGATGCATTCCCTTTGTGGAGAGTGTCTTGGTCCTATATGGGATTGCATGATCCATGCATTCTCAGAAATGTCTGTAGAAATCATTTGTGAAGGAGTCAGCATTGTGGGTTGCGTCTTCCACTGGCCCAGTGGGCTTAAAGGATACCATCTCAGTGTTACGAAGTGTAAAGTTTGCATTTGAAATGTTATTCACTGTAGTCGTTTGTGCTGGTGGTGGAGGTGGGATATGTATATCCAGGGCAATTAGTTTGTGGTCAGATCACAGTAGTTGATGATGTACCCCATACAGTACCTCGATACAAACCCCCAGAGTGAGGAGGTGCTTTGAACCTGAATCAATGTTCTGACTGCTGGGGTTTGGTAGTATGTCGTATGGAGTGTGCCAGGTACTGTTGCACAGTTGTTGGCTGAGCACTGATACCTGGCCATTTACATGTGTATCCACCAATAGACAGACAGATGCTATATATGTGAGATATGTTGTATCACAACAGTCGAGTAGCATGTGTAGTATGTGTGCCAAATTCTGCTGACATATTTTGCTGATATCATGTTATTTCCTTTTTCAGGACCATGGTTCTCCAGCGCAATCCAGCATATTCTGCAGCTGAGGATGAGGAAATACACCAGAGCCTGGTGCGGGATTATGCAATACTCTTTTCCCGCACCAGCCAGAATCAGCAGGAGAGGACTGCACTGTGGCAAGACCTGGTCCGTCAGGTAAATGACATAGGCACGCATAATAGGACATATGAGCAGGTACAACATCACTGCAGTGATTTAATCAGAAATGTCCATCAGTGCACGGATATCCACAGGCAACAGGTTGCCACAGGTGGGGGTGGCTACACATCCCCACTCACCAGACTGGAGGGACTACTCATAAGTGTTGTGGCTCCAGCCCGCCAACAACAACAACAGCAGCAGACCTGCATTATGATGGATGCTGGAGCCACACAGCACCAAGACTACGAGTGTGCAGGTAATATGCCATATATATAGTTGACTGTTGTGTACACTGGTAGTTAATGCATGTGTGAGGTGTGTCCTTGGTTTGTAGCTGTCATCATAGTATTTAATGTGCAAGTGTGATATTCTCAATATCAGCAGCTGACCTGTGAAAGGCAACTGTTGTACTACTGACCTGTATCATACTCAGTAACAATGGCACAGTTGTGCCCACTGATATTAATTTCCTCACTTCTGCAGGTCCCTCCAGTGTAACAGCAATGCAGACTATCCATGCTGGTGAGTGTGTATTAACAATACCTTTAATAGTCTTGATAGTAATAGTAATATTAGGCTCACTTAGTAGTGCTCTGTGTATGCATGCAGGTGTGTCTGTGTCTGTGTGTTGATATCTCGCATACTGAGTAGTGTGCAAGTGTGTGCAACTGTGTGCAAGTGTGCAACTGTCTGCAAGTGTGCAACTGTGTGCATGTGTGCATGTGTGCATGTGTGCACCTGTGCATGTGTGCATGTGTGCACCTGTGCATGTGTGCATGTGTGCATGTGTGCATGTGTGCACCTGTGCACCTGTGCACGTGTGCATGTGTGCATCACTGGTAACATTGTGTAGACATTGTAAACTGTGTTTCCTGTTTCCCTCCCACAGGTTCTGGTGCTGCTCTGGTGTCATGCAGCAGGGAAACTAAATCAGGAGCCATGGGTACTGATAATGATGACATCTGTGTAATGGCTCAGGAAGGTGTGCCAGGGTCCGTCATTGGTCAGCCAATTGACAGTACACAGCTGTCAACCCCATCAATGCGCACAGTCATCCTGCCAATACACCCTTTGTCACCAATGTCCCTAGGTGATGGACAGGATACAGTGGGCATTGACCAGGGTAATGTGGTATCTGTGGCACATGCTTCCCCACACAGCAGCCATGGGCATGGCTCTGAGAAGGTACCGACACAGACAGATGTCCAGGGGTTCTCCTGGGAGCATCCGTGGGCATACTGCCCCTGTCAGACGTGCCCACAGAGGTCTTACAACCTCAGCTATGTTTCGGGCTGTCAGGCAGGCACAGTCACGTATGGAACGGTACACCAGACAGGGTCTGAGGGAGCTGACAGCATGTCGCACAGCCATGACTGACAGTATGCGTGAAATTGCGGCTGCCATCCGTAATTTCACCAATGTCATAGACAGACGTTGTGGGGACATATTAGATCAGTTCCACAACTACATGTCCAAGAGCCAGGGCAATGGTGGATGGTTGAGGCATCGACATGGGCGCATGCCAGCAACAGCAGCAGCTGACAGTCGTTGTGGACGACAACAGGGCCACGGCCGCCCCCATAGTGCCAGCAGCAGCCCCAGCAATGCACGTGGCTCTGGACAGGCCCAACAGGGATCTGTGTCCAGTCAATGAACACCTGCTTCTGATGACAGTACGCAGTCTGGATTGGTACCGGATATGGTCCGTAGCACCCCTGCAAGGCACAGGTACCGTGTCCGTGGCCAGAGACACTGATCTGTATGTCCTGGCAGATACAGTCTGTGGCTGTCCACAAACACTGGTATATGGCAGCCATGAGGTGGAACTGTGTGCATCCATACACACATGCGAATTGACAACACCTAGGGCTACCGCATACACGCACACACTGCATCAACATTGCCCCACCTTGTACTGCTGTCCCTCACCAGCACACATACACATACTTGTCAATTGGTGGTATCAGTGGCAGACTCAGGCATACCAAATTCACACCCTGTGCATATGATGAAACTGTGCCACCTCCTGCAATCTGTAACATCAGTGCAGGTACAGGTTAACATGTTGCTGATGCACAGGGTGACTACATAGACGTGTAGTAATAGTATCATGTTGTTAACAGTACTGTGTGCTGATATAATTGTGGGTATATCCCAGCATGCCTGATGCAGTAAGGGTATGATTGTCTTGTACTGTTTTCTACACCCATGGTAAGTACCATAGTGTATCATCTGCACATGTTGGCATACTGGTGGTAAAGGATGTCAACAGAAGGCTGCATACATAGGTAGCACAGGGGATAAGGTAATGAAAGTACTGATACACAATGATGGACATGTAAACTGCAAGTGGCATGTTGCCCACACTGGACTCTGCAATGCGGATGTTCGAGGATGTTGATATGTGTGCAGTACTACATGACTGGTACAGGACACACAGGAGCACCCTAGCACTGCAAGCTCACATCTCATACCATGCTAGACAGCCCCATCACACAAAACTAACTTTCACAGGAGGGAGAGTCCCCATAAATGTCAGGGATACTGTGGTGGCAGGCCAGGTAGCATACATCCTACTAAGTATGGAACCACTGAGTGAAGGCTCAGTGTCTGTTATTTGACATGTGTATTACTGCAGGTATGAGCACCTGGGTTTCCATCTGGTTATTGTCCATCCTGATGGTACATGGTCTGTACACTTGTGTGCGCTGAGACTGGACCCTGGCCATCTGACCTGTGTATTTCCATGTACATGTGTATAGTGCCTGCATATTTGCACTGTTACCTACTGGAAGTGGTACAGCTTGTTTGTTGTACAATGGACTACATGCAGCCCTGCTTACTGTAGCTTTGTTTGCATCCATGTTTGCTTGCAGTTACCCTGGAACACTGATCCCACCTGCAATGCAGATTTACAGAGCTTCTGTGGACTCCTAGTGACATCTGCATAGCTTACTATATGTATGTCCATGTCTCACTTGACAGAACGTCACTGTTTGTCCTGTTCACATGTACATTGCCTGTGACACATTGCATATGACTTACCTGGCATTTGACCACGTGAGCAGTCATGTATGCCAGTGCTAACTAATCACAGGCACTACACCCTCACATACTCACCTTCTGTACCTTGTTCCCCATTGGCCCTATGTGCTGTTAATCACCATGGCAATCACAATACTACGCTAGCATGTGCAAAGGTCACTTGTCAGTCACCTCTATGGTACGGTTGTGGAATATGTGAGTCATGTGGCAATGTCACAGCTGCCACATGTACACAGTCAACACTGTCCCCTACACATGGACTTAAAACACATGTATGAGATGCAACCACATAGCCAAACTGGGGACTAAGCACTCTGAACCCAGTACTGGCATAACCTGTCAGGTGGCATGAAATACTACAGTGACTACAATACCAGTCTGATGTAGACCTACACTGACAGCAATCCAAACACATGAACACACTGGGGCATTCGTGGAGCCTCAGAATAGCATCCTGCCTGAGCAGCAGACACCTCTGCAGCTGGCACACAGGCATACGTTAAGCCAGAACACAGCACGTGCAACACATAGCACACACATCCTGTGTGCCAAACAGTCACAGCCTGTATGGCTAGACAACACACCTGCTACAGTTGTGTTAGGTACCTTTATTGTCCGGTACAGTGAGGTCTCGCTCACCAGTCTGGACAAGGTGAAGGTCACAGTGATATGCCCGTGGGGCACTATGGTCCACCACATAACACAAGCATACAGGTCAGTCAGAGGCATGGACACATATGACTCAATCATTCTCCATGCCACTATGGCTGACCTGTGATGTACCTCCCTGGACTACATGATAGAGAACATAGAAGGGTTCTCTGAGCATGTGGCACAGGCTCGTATGACCCTGACCTTGGTTGGCATCATACTCTCACCAAGAATGCTGAAGTATTACTGAATGCTGATGAATTACTGTAGCTACAACACCCTAGCTGAAAGGTTCCTAGCATGTAGTCACTGCATTGCTATGGAACAACTTGTTACCACTCCCACAACAGGTGAAAACATGCAGCACCTGTTCATCAACAACATGTAGACTATATGCCCCAGACCAGATGTGCATCCCTCGCTGGATGATACCATATACAACTCACACTGTATACACACATACCACATGCAGCACCTGCACAGAAGACCACAGTCATAATGTTATCCAGTGCAAATACCATGTATTCACATGTGGCAGGCGTCAGACATGGGAACTATTGAAGGCCACAGGTACATATGTGTATTTGGCATACACATACATCATCTGTGTCCATTGCCATTACTGGTTTAATCGATGTCATGCATTATTGTGAACAACAACCCACACCCATGGGCATTCTGTGTGACAAAAACACACGTGGCATGTGTGGAATTCAAAGCCATAACTAACTGTGCTATGACAGTAGTGAGAGACGCAGTAGCAGAGAGTGCTATTTGCATTACTGGGAGATTTGCCCTCTTCTGCTGTACTTGTAGGGTGCTGACATCATCTCTGTGTAGAGATTGGAATATGCACCAGCTGGTGTGTTGTACTGGTTGCCAAAAGGGTCAGTTCTCTCACACATGTATGTGTGACAAAAACACCTGTGGCATGTGTGGAATTCAAAGCCATAACTAACTGTGCTATGACAGTAGTGAGAGATGCAGTAGCAGAGTATGCTATTTGCATTACTGGGAGGTTTCCCTTCTCCTGCTGTACTTATAGGGTGCTGACATCATCAGTGTTTAGAAAGGGGAATGTGCATCCTGTAGTGTGTTTTCCTAGTTGCCAAAAGGGACATTTCTCTTACACAGAATTGCACACACACTAACCCCCCTCACCCAAACTTGCAGGATTTAACCCCCTACCTAACTATGTTATGACACTCAAGACGGACGCATTAGCAGAGCATGGTATTCACATTACTGGGAGGTTTCCCTTCTCTTGCTGTACTTATAGGGTGCTGACATCATCAGTGTTTAGAAAGGGGAATGTGCATTCTGTAGTGTGTTCTGCTAGTTGCTGAAAAGGACATTTCTCTCACACAGAATTACACACACACTAACCCCCCTCATCCAAGCTGAGCATTTGCAGGATTCAAACCCCTACCTAACTATGTTATGATACTCAAGACAGACGCATTAGCAGAGCGCGCTATTCGCATTACTGGAAGGTTTCCCTTCTCCTGCTGTACTTATAGGGTGCTGACATCATCAGTGTTTAGAAAGGGGAATGTGCATCCTGTAGTGTGTTCTCCTAGTTGCCAAAAGGGACATTTCCCTCACACAAAATTGCACACACACTAACCCCCCTCACCCAAACACACACACTGAGCATTTGCAGGATTCAAACCCCTATCTAATTATGTTATGACACTCCAGACGGACGCATTAGCGGAGCGCACTATTCACATTCCTGGGAGGTTTCCCTTCTCCTGCTGTACTTATAGGGTGCTGACATCATCAGTGTTTAGAAAGGGGAATGTGCATCCTGTAGTGTGTTTTCCTAGTTGCCAAAAAGGACATTTCTCTAACACAGAAGTGCACACACACCAAACCCAATCATCCACACACACACACACACACACACACACACACACACACACCCACTGAGCATTTGCAGGATTCAAACCCCTATCTAACTATATTATGAAACTTGAGGGAGACGCATTAGCAGAGCGCACTATCTGAATTACTGGGCAAAGGTTCTGCACCTGCAGTATTTATAGGGTGCTGACATCATTATTTCTACAGAGGTATGTACATCTATTACTACCTGTCAGGTGGGGGATAGCATATATATGCATTTGCAGCCACCTACTTCAGGGTCAGATATGCACATCAGCACTGGCAGGTTATGTTCTATACCATGCTTCTTGACCACAGGACCTGTAACACACAACACAACCGGTTTGGACCACCCTCCCACATCCAGGACACACACTTTGCTTCCCTGGGAACAGTGCCAAGATATGAAGGTGTTCACATACACCATTCAAGTTGTTAACATCAGGTACAGGTATATTGTGTGTGGGAACTACTCAGGCCTCTACAACATTACCCAACAGCCACTACAATTTGTGAGTCCATGTGCTATGGCAGGACCACTCACCACAGCAACAAGGGGGAATACATATTGCACCTGACCATCTGCAACATGGGTACTCACTATTCCACACCAGAGGTAGACCACCATTGTTGATATCTGACCATACCCACCTTTCCCTGGACATCCATATCCCATCCCCACCCCCAGGCAAGGCTGTCACTGCAAACAAAGTGTATTTATCAAAAGCAGACTTTACACTTGTGAAGACTGGGGAGGAAGACTTCAAAGGACCCATGCTGGGGGAGTATACAGGCCACTCTGCATAATCCTTGACAATTGCATTCTATGAGCATGTGGAAGGTTTGCATTGATCATGCTATCTCAAATATACCCATGACTCCTCCACAACAGGACACCTGTCAGGTGTACACCAGCCATTTATGAGCTGTCCAACAGACAGAGTGAGCTAATACATTGCAGAGCAGTAGCCCACAGAGGGAGGACATCTCTGAACAGTACTGGCACGACACTTCAATCCCTCATAATCATCACGACAAAGTGTTGACAGTGAAATTGTCCAGACACTGCAGATAAGGCTACCCTCAGACTGTTATTGACGCACACTTACTGTTAGAGGTCCTCACCAACCCTCTTCCAGCACACACCAACAACATGGATGTGGCTTAGCAAATTCAACCCCTGGGATCTCCACTGTGTCCCTGCTTGATGGAGGCACAGCACACTAGCCTCAAACGGTGCCTTATGTGACCTACTTTACAGTGGCACAGTAGCCTACTGTACTGGGGAGGCAGATGCCAAGCACACTCTGGCTATGCTTTCATTCCCTAGGGCAAGCAGCCTAGTGTTGACCTCTACACCCATATGTTTAATTGTCAGATGCACAATATTTGTTGCTGATAGACTGTTTGCAGGTCTTTATTGCCACAGCATTCCCTGTTTCTATGAACAACTTGTGTATCTGTGGAAGATGTTTGAATATGAGAGGGATCCACTATATCACTTATGTCTCTGTAGTCATTTAACTGTGTGCACTGGGCAGATTGCTGTAATGTGGTTGGTTCCTGGAATAACACATACAAATACCAGATATGTGTGGCCAACTGCTAAACTGAGATATGGCCTAAGTGTGTGAGCATGCCCAGTTCAGGCTTTCCATGGCATGTTGTCTGACATATGTCTCATTTATCAAAGTGTGCGAGCATGCCCAGAGTGAGCTTTCCATATGTTGAACTCTGCAGTCCACCACATTTGTGGATGAGTGTGAACTTCAACAATATCTCATGTTTATGGTTGTGTGTTGTGTGTCATGTTGTGTACTTACTGTCCAACTGCTTTGTGTCTGAACACAACAGGGATTATACTGTGCCTGCAGGGTTTGCATGGGATACTTTGCATACAGTTGTCAACATCCTTTCATACTGACCTAACACTGTAGTACCGTATAGTGTACTGGTTCAGTACTTTCACTGTGGTGGACAGTATCCTGGGCTTTAGTCCTATCACTGCTTTAAATTTTCATAGTGAGCACAACAGACTGGTTAGGGGCCAGTTGTGCACATATGACCATGTTGCATTATGTTCAGATATGAACCACTTAAACCAGGCTTGTCCAACATTGGTAGTGTATTCCACAACATAGGTGTACATTGGCAAACACTAGCGATGTGCCCTAGGCCATTTCTAATGCTAGTCAGAGAGTGTGTTTGTCCTTTGACACACATTGTAACTGGAGTTTGCCATGACATATGTCATGGTTAGTATACTGTGCCTCCGTCTACCTGTGACATAACAGTGATATCCAGGGTAAACCTACCATCTCCCATCCACTCATCAAGATTCCTCTTGAGGAGAGTCGATGAGTGACTCTCTGGCTAACCTGTACTGGGAGTTTACTCAAGAGTGGGGGTGGCTTCTGTGTTATGGATCATTCAGTACAGCTTGTCATTTGTATGTCAGTGCTGGGGTTCAGGTCTCTCATGTGCATAGCTCACTGCCATTCAGATTGTACAAGGTGCAGCATGTTCATTGATTCCAGCTTGGACATGGCTTTATACATCAGGCACAGCTTGCCTCTGGGTGGGCAGTATGGCAGTGTGTGGAGCTGCAGTTTGTTTAATCAGGCAACACATGGCATCTGTTCAAGCTCTTTGATACTCTTGGTGTGGTACTTTTGGCTTCTTTCCAGTTGATGGAGGTGTCTGCTGAGGTACATCCCACAGGGGCCATTGTAGTCAACTGTAACGCTGATGAAGGATGACTGCAGAGCCACAATGACCTCCCCTGATCTAGATCTGACAACCTTCATGATTAGGTGGGTATATGGTATGTTTCTGTAACCACTACAGCCACATGCTTGTCCAATGCAGGATATCTATCAACTTGTGTCCCCAGGTCTCTTATTACATGTTAAGTACTTAATGGGTTAACACCTATGTGGTAATTGGTGGGCACTTACTGTATATCCACAGGGGTTGACTATACACTTTTCTGCAATTAGCTTGCTGACATGACTATGGAACCAGTTGTCTGTTTCTATGTGGCCCTTTTGTGGGATGCTTGCGTCAGCTGGAGGGACAGATATGGTGCTAGTCCTCTGCAAACTTGTTCAGACACAGTCCTTCCATGTTGGCCTGTACCTATAGGACATATATACCAAACGAGGTAGGTCCCAGGACCAAGTCTTGTGGGATGCCAGTTATATCTGGTTTGCAGTCTGACATGGCTGCAGCATTTCTGACCATGTCAGTTCTGTCCTTGGTCTGGTTTGCAACCCCTCTACTGACATAGGGGTTTATATTTAAGCTGGTGAGCTTATCTATAATGAACACGTGGGTATTGTATGGAAGCCTTTGCAAGGTCCAGCTACGCTGTGTGGACCACATTGCCCTCATCAATGACCTTAATGACTGTTTCAAATGAGTCAAACATGTTTAAGGGCAGGATCTGCACTTAAGAAAGCCACACTGGGTAGGGTCCAGTGTCAGTAGGTCCCCAATATCTTTATGTCTGCAGTACATGCTGATCCTTTCCATAGCTTTGCAGACCACGCTTGTCAGGATTCTGGGGTGGTAGTTTGCAGTATCCATTCAGGCAACACCTTTGTGGAGAAGGACCACTGTTGTTGTACACTGCTCTTTGGGTACATATCCTGTGGTAAGGCTGACATTGAGCAGTAGTGTTATTTGGCATTCCATTCTTCTTGGAGTCCATGTTGGACTCAGCCCAGGACACCATCTCATACCATTGATGCTGTGTGTTTTGCTTTGTAGATGCTGGCTGTTACCTTAGCATCTGCAATGTCAGGGTACAGCACTCTTCAGGGATAGATATTTTGCATTTTGGGGAGGGGGTGTTTGCACTGCACCTGTCAGGGTGGATGTTGGCAATATGTGTGTGTGTTTGGTATGTTGTTTGTAATATTTGAGTGATTTAGAGCATATCTGTGAATTCCCAACAAGGTTCCTACCATCAGTTAAGAAAGCCTTGTGATTATCCTTAGTGTCCTGTACAATTTGTATCTTCATAGGTTCATAGGTTCATACTAGGCTATCCGCCCTAGGCATTTATAAGCCTAGCCAGAGTGTGTGTGGCTTTCGTCACCCCTTGCTATGTGAATATTATGGCCATTCATGATTTACTTTACTGTGCCTCTGTCTGGACGTGACACAGTGAAGACCCCCAGTGTACATCTACGATCATCCATCCACTTGGCAAGATTCCTGTTGAAGAGAGTCAGTGATGAGTTCTGCCTAACATGGAGTGGGATTCTGTTCCAGGGTGTAGGGAGCCTCTGTGTTATGTATCTGTCCCTCCAGCACATCCTATTTCATTATGTGTTGAGGTTGACATCTCTCACTCTCACAGCTCCGATGGATTTGGGTTTTCTGGGGTGGAGCATGTCCATTACTCCTGTGTTGGACATGGCCTTGTACAACAGGCATACAACGCCTCTGTGTAGGCAGTATGTGACTGCATACAGCTGGGGTGTCTACAGCCAGGCAGCATATGACATATATTTGAGACCCTTTATCCTCTTGGTGAGGTACCTTTGAGGTCTTTCTAACTGCTGCAGGTGTCGGGTGAGGTACATCCCAAATGAGGCATTGTACTAGATTATGGGTCTGATAAGAGAACAGTATAGGGGCACAATGACCTCTGTTGACGTAGATGTGAATCCTTTCATGATACGGTGTCCAATATAGACAGTCTTCCTAGCCATGTTGGCAATGTGAGTGTCACATAACAGGTTACTGTCCACTTGTGTCCCTAGGTCCCTGATTACTCCTTCCATACATAATGGATTACCACCTGTGTGGTAATTTGTGAGTACCTTGTTTGGTATTTGGTGAGACATTCATACTGTCCAGTGTCTTCAGGACGGCTGGGTGGGGTTCCTGTGTGTGAGAGTGTGGTCTGTAGCATGCTACAGACTGTACAGCAGTTTTGCTTAAGGTTAGTTGCACATGGGTGGTCTCAGATGCTTCGTGCATTGTCAGTTACCTGGACGTGTGGGTGTCTGTGCTGAATATGGATACTCCCCCTCCTTTTATGTTTTGGCCCAGGTTTTGGGGCCATAACGCATGATATGAGGTATAACCTGGTAGTGCTGGTGTGCTGTCAGGAGCCTTGCTGCAGGTTTCTGTCACTGCATGGACATCGATGTTCTCCATACTGGGGAGGGCCTCGGAAGCATGCATATTGAGGTTTACACGTCTGGCATTGGGCAGCATTACCCTTATGTTTCTTTCCACTTATGTTTTCTAGGGAGGTGGGTTAGTCTTTTCAGCCTTGCCTACAAAAGGCTCTATGGAGGTGGCAAGAGCCTTATCCAATATCCAGACGCCCAGGGGTAACAGGTGCAAGCCATCCCTGGAACAGCAGCACGGCTTGTCAAGCATGATATCCCAAGCAGACAGACATTGGATCCCCTTGGAATGACACCAGTAATTGTGCCACTTGTTAAAGCTGATCATTCTGTGTTTGTACTGTGGCATCATTCTTGGTGAAGGTAGGATGCTGCACATGGTCCGTGTCATACTGGCCTGGACTACATAATCGGAGAGCTCATCTATGTCTCTTTTCATGTAGTCCGGAGAGGTACATCTCAGGTCATTCACGCCAGCATGGACAATGACTGCATCATATTTCTACTTGCTTTGGGGTGACCTGCATACTTGTGTTATGTGGCGCATTGTGGCAGCCTACAGGCAGCTTACTGTACCCTTTCCCTTGTTCAGTCTGGTGAGCGGGACAGCAGTGTGTCTGACTATGGAGTCACCTATTACAACTGTATCAGGCATGTTGTTTCTCCTTCTGGCCTGTGACTGTTTGCCACACCAGCTTTGTGTACTATGTGTTGCATGTGCTATGTTTGGAGGTAATGGTTGCTTGGGTGTCTGCTTTGGAGGCCTCTGTTGATGTGGTGTGTTTGTAATTAGGGCTTCCGGGAATGTTTTGCTGTGTTTATGTCTTTGGTTTGCAGTTGTGATAGGTCTATGTGAGACTGGGTTTGTGGTGTGTGTGGTTACCTTCTCCTCCTGACTAGTTTTGACAGTACTGAGTTGAGAGAGCTCAGCCTCCGGTTTGGATAAATGGTTGCATCTCTCACATATATTTGTATTTCTTGGGGGGAGGTGAGGGTTGTCTGTGTACATGGGGAAGGTGTAACATTGCCTCAAGATTCACAGATTCAACTTGTTATAGCTGGCCTTAGTGGATTGTATGTGTGGACATATTTTATTGCCATACTACTGATCAGTGATTACTTCCCTTTTTATGTTTGCTCTATCATGTAGTAGCTTCCTCATTCTCTTGCATGGTTTGGTAATGGCTGGAGTCCACCATGCCAGATGCCTGCATGTATGACATTGTGTCTTGGTTTTATTTGGGATTGCATAATCCATGCATTCCTGGCAGTGTTCATGGAATGCCTGTATAACAGGTTCTGAAGTGTGGCCCATATTTTGCACCTGCACAGGGCCTTTAATGGATTCCACATCAGTTTTGAGGAGTGCAACTTTTGCTTTACACATGTTTTTCACTGTGGTTTTCTGGCCTGGGACTGTGGTCAGGATGTGTATATCCGGTGTGATTACTCTATGGTCTGGTCTTACCAGTGAGGGATACACTTCTCATCTTGCCATCCAGTACCCATGTTGCTGATTATCACATCCAGTATGCTTACCCCTCTTATGGGAGTGGCACGTTGTTCCTGGGTATTTTGGTTTATGGATTCTAGGAACTTTTGTCCTACAGTGTTGGAGCTAGTATAAGGCTCCCAGTCTATGTTTGGGTATTTTCAGTCACCCAATAAGATGTGGTTTGGAGGGCTTGATATATTCATGTATTCCAACATAGGCCAAGTGCAGTTCCTGGTGTTAGGATGGTAGTCTGTAGCAGGCTATAAACTGGGAGGCAGTTTTAGCCACTGTTACTTGACCATGGCTAGTCCATGCTGCTTCTTGTTGTGGTACCAACATGGGGGTGTGGCTATCCTTGACAATTATTGCTAGTCACCCTCCTTTTGTAGCTTATTCCATGTGTTGAGGCTGTACAGCACAGTATGAGGTGCAACCTGGTAGTGTTTGGGTGCTGTTGTGAGCCTTGACCCAGTTTCCTGTTACAGGACAGATATCAACATTCTCCATACTGGGGGAGTTTAGACTGCATGCATCTTGCTGTTTAGACTTCTGGCATTGGGTAGCATTACATCTAGGTTCTTATCCCTTGTGATACCTATGGAGGTGGGTTTGTGTTTTGAGCCTTACCTATTCAAGGCACGCTGTGGGTAACAACAGCCTTTGCCAGTATCCATAAGGCCAGGACTGATAGGTGCACGCCACCCCTAGCAGGTGGAGCATCATGTCATGCTCAGCATGTCATCCCAGGCTGGCACACATTGGATCCCCTTTGACTAACAGCAATACTTCAGCCAATTATTGCAAATGATCATCTCATTGTCATATTGTGGCATCATGCTAGGTGAGGGTAGGATGTTAGTCAGGGTCATCAAGTTTGCATATACTACATGGTGTTACATTGCTTAACACATGGCATTCATGCCTCAGGTGGTGCTGCAGGGCTGCCTCTGTCGGATGCACATACTACACTCCCTGTACATGTTTGAGAGCAGGTAATGTCATTTTAGGCATCCCTGTTATTATATGAGTGAGTCAGAGAGGGGTATCATTCCCAGGGTTCCTACTGAGCCAGTGTATGTGCTATGCATTGCCTCTTTGCCAAGGTCAGGGCATACTGGGCATGCCTCCTTCTGCCTTCTGGGGCAGGCTCAGGTTGTTCCTCCTCCGAGTTACGCTCTGCCTGTGATGGCCTTGGCAATGGTGGGGGGCTGTTTGGCCCGGCCCTATGCTGGTCCTGCTGCAGCTGTTTTCCCAAGATCATATTATGTAGCATAGCACATACCATGACAATTTGGGTACATGTAGTTGATGAGTACTGCAAGGCTCCACCAGATGTGTCCAGACACCAGAACCATGACTTGAGCAGCCCAAACACACGCTCTATTACATTACGTGTTTGTGCGTGTGCCTCATTATGGCGTTCCTGTTCAGGTGTGTGTGCATTTCTGATGGGTGTCATCAGCCACTGCTCCAGTGCATAACCTGCATTTCCCACTAGGTGTCCATGTGGGATGTCCCCATTGGCAAATGTCTGGTACAGCTGCATCAAATGCCAGATATGGGAATCATGGTAGCTCCCAGGGCAGCCAGCACACACATTCATTATTATGCCCTGGGCATCACACATGACCTGGCAGTTGATGGAGGGGAAGCCCTTGCGGTTAATGTAGGCCCTATCCCGCTCACCGGCTGGTGCTTTGATGCGTATGTGCGTGCAGTCTATTGCACCCACTACCTCAGGGTATTCCGCTATTTGCTGGAAGAGACGCATATTGCTGGCCAGTACCTCATGGGCATTGGGGAAATATACATGATCACCTACATGTGCTGACATGGCATCCAGGAACTGGTGCAGTACCCTGGAGGCTGATGCCTGTGATATCCCCATCATATCACCAGTTGGTCTCTGGAAGGTACCTGTTGCTAGTATTCTTAGGCCAACACATACCTTGGTTTCCACTGGGATGGATTCCCTTCTGTTGGTTCTGTGTGTAAGGCGTGGCCTGCACAGCTCAACAATTTGCTGCAGGAGGTCTCTGTCCACTCTATAGCGCTCCACTATCTCCAGCTCATGTAACCAGTGGTAGGTGACCCTGGGCCTGTACACTCTTCTCCGTCTCCTCACTGTGGGTTGTCTGGCACCATTTGCATTGTCACCACCCTCAGGAAGTTGCCTATGTCTCCTTATGACAGCTATGGCAGCCCCTAGCATTTCTGCTCTGAGTTCAGCTTTTTCAGTTTTCACTTCTAATAGCTTACTCCTGTCTTGCAGTGTCTCTTGAGAGAAACATCCTGCACTGCTGTTTGCAGAGTTTTAAGTGCTTGGCTGGGCTACTATTCTGCCTGTGTAATTGCCTGCTTCTAATTGTTTTCACCTGCTAGCTGCAGCAGTATTCCCTGCTAGCTTCCTACTAATTCTGTTGCTTCCTTTTTCCTCTCTGTTTCCTCAGGGGGGAGAAACACACATACCAGCAGAAACATGCTCACAGTGGCTTACACGCGTGCACACATGCTTACATGGTTTAGAATCTTCTTATTCGGGTTAAAATGAGCGCACACCAGTGCAAACAGTCTTACAAGTCTGCCAACAGGCTCCCACATGCTCAGTCTGCCTTACACGCGTGCACACTGCCCTATTCGCGCCTCATGGCGCGCACACGTGCGCATGCACGCTCAGCAAGAAACTTTGGTGTAAGCAACAGTGTACACCTTCCATTTCTTGACCTTCCCACGCTTATCTTGTGGCACTCCTCTTTCCATGATATGTGTCTGACATCTGTCATGTAACACTGACCTCCAATGAACTGCATTTCTTTCTGCCATTCCCCCCTGTGATGTCACCTATCTCCTACTCTGTTCCTCCTCCTTATGTAACTCTTACACTACTCAGAATGTGCTCATTTGCTATGTGACAGTGGGATTCAGTATCCTAACACTCATTTACATCAGATTGCCTACTAATGCTTAGTTACATGTCTTAGACTCAGCTTTCCCCCTTAGCAACCACTAAACTGTGGTCATGTTGTTTTTGGTCTGTTGGTCCCTGCATTGTAAATCCATGTATTGCATAAAACCCACATTTGTGGGTTTATAACCTTCATTTTTATGTTTTATATAGCGCAGCCCGTTTGCGCAGGGCTGCGCTGCGTTTAAACATTGGCGATCGCCGAAAAAAAAAAAAATTTATTTCCCAAATTTGCATCGGGGTACCTTGCCAATGGCCACATATTTGGCCATTGGCATGCTGACTGACACATATGCACCCTTTATTTGGAGCTGACATGGCTCCATTGTGTTTTTTGCAGAAACGTACTCAGTTGTCAACTGAGTACATTTCTGCAGCTAAAACGACTCTTACACGGGCTGGTTTGGGCTTTGTGGATCGCTAATCTACCTCATTTGCATGCCTTTCGGCTGCAAGTGAGGTGATTAGCATATCCACACCCACTCTGTGTAAGAGACGTTTTAGCTGGTCTCTTACATGGAATTTCGGGCTGTTCCTGGATCGCGAGGGCTGCATGGAGTCTTACACTACTCTTAGACTCCGTGCAAGCCTTCGTGAATCCTGTCCAATGTATAAAACTGACAGAACTTTTTATTAATAAAAATAATAAAAATATGAATATAGGTAAGTGCTTTCATAGACAACTCTGCTTCATCAAACCAAATTTTATTTCATTCATAAAACAGACATTTTATATTAACCTCCAAATCCAACTACCAATACAAATTCAAAAACAAGTCATGTGATCACATCCCATTATCTAATATATAAGGTCTTCTTTTTAATCTGGGTCTTAAAGAGACCTTATCATTCAGACCACCTTCTTTGTCAGCCAGTAAATTCAAGATGCCAAACAACTCTCTAGCCTCTGTTTTATTAATAAGGTCACCCATTCTGCCATCATCTAATATTTAATTCACTACTTGGAACATGAACTTATGTTCATGTGTGTGTGTGTGTTTGTGTGTGTGTGTGTGTGTGTGTGTGTGTGTGTGTGTGTGTGTGTGTGTGTGTGTGTGTGTGTGTGTGTGTGTGTGTGTGTGTGTGTGTGTGTGTGTGTGTGTGTGTCTGTCTGTCTATCCGTCTGCAGGAACACAGCCACAGCAGCTTGTGCAGCACCATGGATTGGCATAGTCGACAGACCCAGATTATGTATGATAGAAGTTTCAGCTTACCATGCATGCCCCTTCTCATGGGAGCTGTCTCTAACAGCAGTTGCACTGCCTGTACTATCACCCTGGCTAGATGATGGTGTACTATTTGACCTATGGCTGCCAAGAGATTTTCTAGAATGACATGGCCATGACCACGGGGATGCTGTCTGCTGGGAGTGGACACCTCCACAATAGTTTTTGCTGTATAAATGCTAGCACCGCAGGAGTGGAGTCTCACACATGCACGGATATATTGACTAACATCTGTGAATGTAGCAGATAACCCACTGCAAGGATGGTCCCTCTCCCCTGTCAGATAACCTATAGAGGACATTAAACTGCCCAGTATGGGATTAAGTCAATCCCAAGAATCATACATACAGAAATTGCACTCCTGTAGATCAGCATGCACTCCTTAGATCACCCTAATTATATCTGCCATAGCTGTGGTGGCACTAGCCTGTGCCTCAGTGATGGTCCTGCACATATGTCAGTTTGCAGCCACTGACACACCAACTTCAGGAGGAGGGTGTAGCCATATCTTTGGTGACCACCATTACCATCTGCCCTGTGTGAACATCTCTACCCATGAGTAATAGGGGCAGATTCAGGCAGCTATTTTCTGGGAGCCACCACTCTTGCCTAATCTACATTGTCCCCATCAATTTGTCCTCTCACAGATTAATCTGTATCCTGGATATGCAGACAAAGAAAGTGTGGCCATGATGTGTGTGGGGAAAGCAGTGGTCTCACTCTCTGAGTCATACACACACATTATACCCACTGAAGGTGCCAACTCATACCACCATCATTATCAGAGGCTATGGATCATCCAGCATCAGACAAGGCAGTTGCACAGTGCTGGTACTGGTTATACAACTACACAGGCAACTTATATCATTATATCTATAAACATTATAAAAACTAATATCCCTGACAATACCTTGTACAGATGGTTGTACCTGTAGGATCTCCAAATTACCTGTATGCCAAAAGTCAGATTTAATAAAGTTTACATTGACTAAGAGGTAAGGAGAAGTTCAATCTATTGATACAATGAAATATGACTACATACCTGGAGCATCTGCAGTTGAAACTCTCTGGATCCTATTCATGTGTGCCCTGACATTTGCACCAAACTTAGGAAATCTATAGTGGTGGCACTGCCTTTAAGAAAGGCCATGAATTCCTCCGTTTCCTTAAAACTTGTTTTAGTCTGAGGCACATCACCTGTTGTCCTACATTTCTACCATGGGTCTGCCCTGTAGATGGTTTCATAGCCATGGTCCTGAACACCCACCACATTGGCACTGCTTACAAACTCCATTCAGGCATAGTCTTGGCAGGCTGGTGAGTGTCATGGACTGCAAAAATCCATTAACAAGAGAGACAGAGGGCTAGTAGTACTACCTCATTCTCAGCATTTGTAAAATTCAGCTTATAGTTGGATGTGGATAGAACACCCAGTGCAGCAATTAATTTTTTCGCACTGCTGACAAACACATCCCTTATAGGCTGCATGAAAAGGAGCAGCCAAAATCAACATTTGCATGAAGGAATGGATTTGTAAGAAGTCACACTTACCTTGTATAACTAGATATCTTAGTCAGAAGGAAAGATTTCAGCATAAGCACCCTTAATAGAAATCAAACTCCCATAACAGTATTTTCTTCCATATTGTGATGAAGTTCTGGGATTCTTGCCATGCTTATATTTTGTGAACACCCTTCTCTAGGTTCATAGGTTCATAGGTAGGTGCTAGGCTGTCGGCCCATGGGCCTACGTAAGCCTAGCTAGCAAGGTTCCATTGCTTACGCCACCCAAGAAAGTTATTTTCCTGTGCCACTGTCAAGCAGAGACACAGAAGTGATACCCGGGGTGTAGTTCATATTTCCCATCCACTCATCAAGATTTTTCTTGAGGAGTGCTAATGAAGAACTTTGCTTGATGTAGATGGGTAGCTTGTTCCAGAGTATAGGAAGTCTCTGGGACAGGAATCTATCCCTCCAGTGTGTCCTGTTTATTGTGGTGACAAGGATTAGGTCCCTAGAGCGTGTAGCTCAGAGGGATTGAGATTTCTTTAGGTGTAGCATTTACAACAACTCTGTGTTTGACATAGCTTTATATGTTAGGCAGAGATCACCTCGGAGTAGGTGATATGCTAACGAGTAAAGCTGGAGTTTATTGAGGCGGTCAGTGTAGGGCATTTGTTTGAGGCCAGTAATCCTCTTTGTGAGGTACTTCTGTGGCCTTTCCAGCCGCTGCAGATGTCTTGTGAGGTACATTCCAAAAGGGGCATTGTAGTCTATAATGGGTCTAATGAGTGACGAGTAGAGGGGAACAATGACCTCTTTTTTCCTGGATGAGAACCCTTTTATGACGAGGTGTGCCATGTAGAAGGACTTCCTGACTACTGTGGCAATGTGACTATCAAAGGAGAGACGGCTGTCCACCTGGGTCCCAAGGTCTCTTATCAAGCATTCAGTGTTAAGTAGATTTCTGCCTATGTGGTAGTTCATGTGTACAGAGTTTTTACCAAAGGGGATGACACTGCACTTTTTGGAATTGAGCTTGAGGCCATGGCTCTGACACCAGGCATCTGTCTCAGTGAGGCCCTTCTGTAGGATGTCCACATCATTTGGGGACTTGACTATGGCTCCTAGTCTGCAGTCATCTGCATACTTTGTTAGCCAGAGGCCTTCTGTGTTAGCCTGTACTTCAGAGAAGTAGATACCAAACAGGAGAGGTCCCAGGACAGAACTCTGTGGTACTCCACTTGTCACTGCTTTGAGGTCAGATTTGGAGTCTGCAACTTTTACAGTGTGGGTTCTGTCAGTGAGCCAGTTGGCAACCCATCTTGTGAAGTAGGGATTTATACGTAGTTTAGTGAGTTTAGCTATAATTCCAGAATGGGGGATGGTGTTGAAAGCCTTGGCGAGGTAAAGATAGGCTGTATGAACCACCTTACCCTCATCCACAGCTTTGGTGACTGTCTCAAAGAAGTCGATCAGGTTCAGGAGGCATGATCTGCCTTTCACAAACCCGAACTGTGTGGGATCCAGAGTTTGGAGGTTACCAATGTCTTTGTTTATGAGTCCCATGATGATACATTCCATGACCTTGCGGACCAGGCTCATCAGGCTAATAGGTCGATAGTTCCCGGGATCAGTGGTGGCTCCCCCTTTGTGGAGTGGGATAACTGTTGTTGTGTGCCATTCAGTGGGCACAAAGCCTGATGCAAGGCTATTATTGAATATGGTGCTTAAGTGGGGAGCCAGTTCGTTCTGATGTTCGTGTAAAATGCAGCCTGGGATGTTGTCTGGTCCCATGGATGCTGTGTTTTTGGGTTTAGAGAGTGCAGCTTTTACCTGCGTAGTTGTGATTACAGGGACTCTGCATTCTTCCTGTATAGATATGGGCCCTTCAGAGAGTGAGATGGGAGTAAAGTTAGCACTGAACCTATCTGCTAGGATGTTGGCAATATCAGTTGGTTCTGTAATTTTCATGCCTTTGTGCTGAAACTCAGAGCAGATCTGGGTGTTGCCATCTAGATTCTTGACATAGCTATAGAATGCTTTGTGGTTGTCCTTGGATTTAGTGGCAATTTTGTTTTCGTAGCTAGCTTTGGAGGATCTTATAAGGGATCTCAGCTTCTTACTGATGCTGACCAGGGAGCTCCTCCACTCATGGGATTTTACTCTCTTTGCAACAGTTTCTTCCTTCTCTTGTACAGTTTGTTGATGGCAGGGGACCACCATATTGGTTTCCTTTTTTGGGAGGATAGCGTCTTGGTTCTGTTTGGGATAGCACGATCCATGCACTCATGTAAGTGCTTATAGAGTGCATTTGTGTAGGATTCAGCAGTTGTAACTGTATTGTCCATCTGCATGGGTGTCATGAAGTTCATCACTTCTGTCTTAAGAAGCATGAAGTTGGCTTTGGAGATTTTTTTTCCTGTGGTTTCCTTAATGGGGGGTGGGGGCGGGATGTGGATATCAAGGGTGATAAGCTTATGGTTGAATCTGACCAAAGAGGAGTTGACTTCAGGTGTGGAACACCGGTCACTCATGTTGGTAATGACTAGGTCTAGGATATTGTTGCCCCTGGTGGGGGTGCGGATAAGTTGATCTAGGGCATTGGAGTTTATGAATTCCGGAAAGTGTTGAGCTAATGAGTTGGTAAACGAGTAGTTTTCCCAGTTAATGGTGGGGTAGTTGAAGTCGCCCATTATTAGGGTGTTTGGTTAAACGCTAATATTTTCCAGTACATCAAGAAAAGAGGAGTGGGAATCCTGGGGCATGTTGGGGGATCTGTAGCAAGCTACAATTTGGATTGCAGTTTTTCCCAGAGTTAGTTGCACTTGGATAATATCGGATGCATTATGCTGAGCAACTAGCCTGGAGGTGTGGATATCCTTAATGAATATGGACACACCTCCGCCTTTGCTGTTTCAGTCCAGGTTACATGGCCGAAAAGTGTGGTATGAGTTATATCCTGGTAGTGCAGGGGTGCTCTCTGGAGCCTTGAACCAGGACTCAGTCACTGCACAGATATCAATGTTCTCCATTTTAAGGAGTGCCCCGAGTGAGTGCATTTTGAGATTTCGACTTCTAGTATTGAGTAGCATTACCCTCAGTTTTTGCTTGCTTATTCCTGTTATGGTGGTGAATTTTTTATTTGAGCCCTGCCTAAAAAGGCATTATAGGGGCAGCAAGAGCCTTAGCCAGTATCCGGAATCCCAGGGGTGACAGGTGCAGGCCATCTGTGGCAAAGCATCGTGGTCTGTCAACCATGTCATCCCAAGCAGACAGATACTGGATCCCCTTAGAATGACACCAGAAGCTTTGCCAATTGTTGAAATCAATCATTTTGTCCTTGTACTGCGGTATCATTCTGGGCAATGGCAGAATGCTACTCAGGGCTAGGGTCATACCTGCCTGGGCTACAAGATCAGAGAGCTCTTCCATGTCTCTTTTCATGTAGTCCAGGGAGGTACATCTCAGGTCATCACACCAACATGGACAATGACAGAGTCATATTTGTACTTGTTGTGGAGTGACCTGAGTGTGTGGGTTATGTGGTGGATCCTGGCACCTGACAGGCAGCTGAGAATAACCTTCTCCTTGTTTAGCCTGGTAAGTGGGACATCAGTGTGCCTGACTAAAGAGTCACCTATGACTAGTGTGTTGGGTACATTGTTTTGCCTTATTGGCTGTGGTTGAGTGGCACACTGAGTCTGTGAGCTATGTGTCATTTGGGTTGTGTTATGCTAATTAGGGCTCAGATCATCATTGTTTCTGAATCACTCAACATTTGTGATAAGCACACCTGGTAAACACTGGCCATTTTTACACAATGCAGTGCACATATCTGAGCACATGCAGACAGCTCAGTGCACATTTGGGCAGCTCATGATTTTAACATTCAGGGAACTATCATTCCATATTTAGCCATCTGCAGATGGAGTCACTGTAGAGCATGTATTCTCAATGGAGTACACAGGGATGGAGGACTGCCATCTGTCACAACTTGAAGTGCCATTGATACCATGATAATACACTACCATGTTGTGCATATGAGGCACCAATTAATACCTGTCATTTCTCAGAAGATGGGACATGTGACAACTATTTTGAGCAGTAATTGTCTACAATTGTCATTGAAATTCTTCAAGGTTAGACATCATGGCTTGTAAAGGAAAGAGTAGTACTTGTCTTAGAGCACAAATATGGTGTGAAGAAGATCCCAAGATTTATTTATGCATCCTCCATGATGAGTACAGAAGGAGGCTCCTGCAGGAGGGCTACACGGGCCCTAGCATTAGGATAAACCCTAGAATAGTTTGGTCAAGTTTGTCACCAATACTACTGGCATCGCACACAAGTGGGTAATGTGACATGAAGCATTACTGTTGTGACCTCCTTCACTGATAGAAGGATGAAGGTAAATGGCAGGCACCACCTACAAACTCTACATGAAACTTTATTTTCATTACCCAAATAACCTGCCACTGTGTGCAATCCAGAAATTTTACATTATGCCCTTTTTATACCTCTAACCCCTGAAAAGACTGAAAAAAATAGACCGCATCACAAGAACGCAATGAATCACCTAAGATGGTACTGGCGTGAGTATTGTTGTTGCCATAAAATGTCTGAGTTTTCATAGTAACAGCAGCAGAGATTAACAAAGGAATATATATTTTTCATTTACTCAGTTCCACATTTGTCAGAAGTAACATAGCTCTAAGGTAGCAGTATTGTTGTGCAATGTCATAAGTTTGCTTCATCATGCCCTCCTCCTATATAGGTTTCTCGGTGCTGCTCTTTTGTCTTGCCTGTAACCCATTTAGCTGTCTACTTAACTGATAAGTCATGGTTACAATATGGCTCCCAGGAAACAACAAAGTCTAAAGACTTCAATGTTCCCTTTTTGATGATTTAAAACTGTATTGTTCATCAGATGAGGAATTGAAAGCACAACTGCAAGTGGTTAAACTTTCTCAGATGATATAGGAATGCCATTTGGTCTTGGAAAATCTGCAAAAGCAAAGTATAAAGCAGGAAAGCTGCAACACCAAGAAATACTTATAAACCAGGTACCCTTCCTGACGATATCAGTGACCACATGCTAACCTACATTATTAAACAAAGAATCCATAGCCCAATTACTAATAATTTTAAAACCTCCCGGTCCAAACATTTTTTTAATCCAGAGAGCTTCCAAAATGAACTGAAAACATGTGACTAGTCACCAATGTCTCATCTTCAATTTGATGAAGCAGTGACCTACTTTAACACTAGATTGCTTCAAATCCTAGATTACCATGCCCCCTACCGCTCTTCCCGAATAAGGACCAAAACTGCCCCCTGGCTCACAAAACAAACTAGTCATAAGATCCTCCTCAGAAATAAAATTTGGGCCAAATGGAGAGTCTCCAAATGTCCATCAGATCACCTTTACTTTAAACAGTTAAGAAATGCCACCAAGAAAGATATTCTCAGAGACAAAAAATATTATTACCTTCACATCCAACAAACCCATCAACAAAAACCACAAAAATTCTGGTCAGGCATAAACAAACTTCTTCAGCCAGGGCACTCTAAAACTCCTGCCTCTTCAGGATTTAACCATAATAACTCTAACCAGATTCCTGATGCCTTTAGTAACTACTTTACTGAAACCATTCAAACCCTAGCCAATACTTTACCACCTAGTACCACTACCCCATTAAATACCACTAAGACTCCATCTCCAACCTTTCAAATACAACCTGTACCTACATCCCTCATTTGCAACCTCCTTCAAAAACTAAAACTGTGCACCCCCTCTGCTGACTGTCTTCCAGCTGAATACCTGCAAATTGCAGCAAAAGCCATTGCCTATCCCATCTCCATCCTTATAAATAGAACAATTTTAGAAAGCAAAATCCCTTCCATATGGAAAGTATCCCACATCATCCCTCTACATAAAGGTGGGTCAGCTACTGAGTTCTCCAACTTTTGGCCTGTCGCCTTACTCTCTCCAATAGCTAAGATAATGGAAAAATTCATACACAGACAACTATTTGACCATCTTCTCCAAAATAATCTACTTGCCAACTGCCAACATGGCTTTAGGCCATTCCATAGCACAACAACTGCCCTACTATCCTTTTCTCACCCCATAAACAAAAATCGTAACAATTACACTTTTTCCTCTGCACTATTTATTGACCATTCAAAAGCCTTTGATATGCTTATAGGCATACTAAAAGCCCAATCACTTGATCCACAAGCATTACAATGGTTTAAATCCTATATGGAAAACAGACAGCAAGCAGTACTTTGGAATAATAATCTTTCTACTTCCCTCCCTGTGAACATTGGAGTACCCCAAGGCTCTATCTTAGGACCTCTACTCTTTTCATTGTTTATTAACGATCTATATACCAAAATTCCTCAAGCCACCTGCATACAATATGCAGATGACTCTACTTTAATTTGTTCAGCCAAGTCCATAACCTCTCTCCAGTCCCTCACCCAAACAGTATTTAACAGTGTTGAAAATTGGTTCATGCAACACTGCCTCCTCCTGAATACCAAAAAACAAAATTACTGCTCTTTGCTCCTACTCATAAGTCACCTCAACTGCACTTCACAATAACCTCTAACAATGCAACTAACATATCCCCAGACACTACAACCCATCTACTGGGAGTAACAATTGATAACAACCTTAGCTATGATGTCCACATTAATTCTACAATAAAGTATATCAACAAAAAACTAGGCACCCTTTACAGAATCAAACCCTTCCTTACCCCTTCAGCCAGAATGACTATTGCCTAGACCAACCTTATCTCTACCCTGTTTTATGCTTCTGCAATATATACCATTCTATCTAAAAACAACCTCACCAAACTTTCCACCAGTTACAATAACATAGCCAGATTTGCCACTGGCACCCCCTTTAGAACTCACCACTGTCTCAACCTCAAACAACTGGGATGGCTAGAACTGCAGAACCATCTACTTTGTCAACAACTTGTTATTAACCAAAAGATCCTTTACTACCCTAATAATACCCCTATCCTCACTAATCTGATTACACCCTACAAAAATCTTGCAACACTACGCTCAGCTGATAAGCTTCTAGTTTCCACTATTAAATCAAAAAACAAAGCTGGGGACTCACTTTTCACCAACACAGTAGGTATAAACTGGAACCAGCTTCCTACTGAACTTTCCACCCTTGCTTCCACTCTTCTTTTAAAAAAAACATCTTAAAGAATATCTTAAAACTCACTGGCTTTGTCCCTGCTCTAATCCTGACTGAAATCTCATTCCCCTTCTTGCTCTCTCTATGCTTCTCTACTCTACTGCTCTAAGATGCCTATTTGTAATGAATAATTTCCTTCATAGTACTAAAAAAAAAAAAAAATAATGTTTTTGCTCTATTTGATCTTAGCTTAAACCTATTAAATGACTCTGTACAATTTTGTTTTGACCAATGTTGCCAATGTACTGTAATTCACTTGACTATTACTATATATTGTATTCTTTATCACTGCTTATGCTTGGAGCTTTTCTCCCCAGGCCTCTACTGAAAATGGACATATATCCAGTTAGACTAGCCCAGTAAAACAAATGTAAATAAATAAAAATAAAATAAAAATAATATAAAAGAACTTGAGCAGGAGGGAGTGTATAAATATTTTGGAACTGATGAATGATCAACAATAAAACATGAACAGATGCAAAAAAGTTAGTAAGAAATCTTTTAGAAGACTATAATTAATACTGAAACAGCCCTGACATCTTGGAAACAAGCCCAAGCTATAGAACAATTTGTTCTTCCTGTTGTAGATTTCAGTTTTTGGGTGATTGACTGGCCACAAAGGGTATTGGATCAATTGGAGAGAAAAACAAGAAAAATGCTTCATGCTTATCAACTGATTTATAAAAGTCCGGGTATACCAAAATTATATATTCCCCATTCTGAAGATAATATGGACCACCTCAAAACTGATTACATGTATAGATCTCCAATTGTAGGATTGCTGACCTCACAAAATCCAAACATACTGAAAACTGTGAAACATGAGGAGAACAAGCCTAAGATGACTTCCCTGCTTAGTCTAGCAAGAATGGAAATCTAAGCAGATGTAGATAAATATCAGGCAGCAACTGAATATGCCCAAAAAACAAAAAAAAAACAAACAAAAGGACGAATATAAAGTGAATGTAAGGTGAAGGATCAGATGAGAAGGCAAGACGTGAAAAAGTATATAGTTGCAAGTACAGAAAATTCCTGGAACAACCACATGTTGATCAGAATCTGATGCAGGAATGGTTAAGGAGAGTTCAATTTAAACCAAAAGACAAAAGGTTAATATTGGTGGCCAGGGATAGTGGACTGCTCACACACTGGTTTACCAAGTCCTTTGAACATGTGGGAGAAACAGACAAATGCGGGTTTTGTAAAACAGAATTAGAAACAGTTGCACATCTTGTTGCTGGTTGTGATTCACTAATGGCAGAAGGCCTGTACACTGAAAGGCATAATAATGTGACAGGACTGTTGCACTGGAGATTATGCAAACATTGTAATACTGAAGTAGCTGAGAAGCATTGGAAACATGAACCATAAAACGTTATAGAGAATGATGAAGTTTATGTCACATGGGATCATCCATTACCAACAGTTCAAAAATAGATGTTAGAAAATCAGATATAGTAGTCCATGAAAAGACAAATGTAGCATTCATCACTGAAATTGCTATACCCACTGTCTTACGTACAGATAGGCAGATAAAAAGGTAATGTGGAAGAAGGATACCTGGACAGTTCCAATAGTAGTAGGAACAATGGGTCTCACAGAAAAGAATTTACATTCATATTTAGATATACTACAGATACACGTAATTCCATATAAATTGCAGAAGTCATTTATGGCCATATTGCTGATGCTGTAAAGAGCACCTTTGACTAACATAAAAGACTGAAGCAATACTAATCCACCAAAAAAAAAAAAACACAAAAACGTTCAGGCCAAAAAGAGCCATAAAGAAGACAGAGTAAACTGTTGAGGATAAGGAAGAAACTACGTATTGTTACTTTTATGCAAGAAGCCCAGAATTTCCA
Organism: Protopterus annectens; assembly: GCF_019279795.1. Classification (NCBI taxonomy): domain Eukaryota; kingdom Metazoa; phylum Chordata; order Ceratodontiformes; family Protopteridae; genus Protopterus; species Protopterus annectens. The sequence goes on from NC_056737.1 coordinate 1,865,544,611, forward strand.
GATAGCAGATATTCAAAAAGATTAAGAGAGAATTTAGAGAAAAGTAAAATACTTGCACAAGAAAAGCTGTCAAAAGCTTCAAAGACAAATCTGTGTTCCTTAATACAACAGATCCGTGAAAAAAAAATGATGTAGACGTTGGGTCATTTGGAAGAGAAGCAACAGAGGAAGTGGGAAAATATAAAGAACAAAACCTAGAGATTTTTGAAAGGTATAAAAATAAAAATGGACATGGGAAGGAAAGAGAGATCTGATATGGTGCCATGTTTATGCAAAGGAGAAAACCAAGCTAATCAATACAAAAAAAGCACCTCCAAATATATTTGGATAAATATAGGCAAAGGCACACAAAAATGGAACATTTTACAATAAGAAAAATAAGAAAACAAAGGAGAAAGTAGAAAAGAGGATTGGTAATGGAGAAATTAAAGAAATATAAACTGAAGTTATGGATTACCTGGGAAGTGAAGGATTTAGTGTAGAAAATCCAACTCTGGTAAAGTCACAGCATGATAGAACAATAAGTCCCAGATTAAGGAGAAACAGGTGGAATGGGAAGCATCTGATCACCTGCCACATGAAGATGCTCTGGACCCTTCAGTGGGAAACTAATATAAATGTTTAGTTGGAGATGCACAAGGAAAAGAGCAGGAAACAATGGTAACTCTGATGCATTCAATATTGACCATAAAAAAGTCCACAAAAAACTAGGAGCGTTATACAGAAATAAGCAACTTCTCACCAAAGCAGCAAAGATTTCAAAAGCAAATTCCCACCTTATCTCCACCCTACTTTATGCCTCTCCAATATATACCAACGTATGGCAATGCGATCTAAACAAGCTAGAGACCTGCTGCAACAAAATCGCCAAATTCGCCACAGGGGCATCCTACCGTAGTCACCACTGTCTCTCACTTGCTGAACTGGGCTGGCTTGAACTCCCTCACCTTCTTCAATGGTATCAACTCTCACTCACCCACAAACTAGTAAACCATCCACTAAATGTCCCATCCCTCCAGAATCTACTCCAACCCTATTGCACCACCAGACCACTAAGATCCAGCAATAAAAATCACTTGCAGATCATTAAAGCCAATAACTCTGCTGGTGAAGCACTATTCTCTTGTACCATAGCCAAATTATGGAACTCCCTCCCACCCACAAGTACCTCCATACCATCATGCACCTACTTCAAATCTTTACTAAAAGCACACCTAAAAACATGCTGGCTATGCCCTTGCAACTCTCACTCTAATATCACCCACCCCATCCAACCACTACCTTTCTTTGCACTCCACTAACTACCTTGATTATAGCAAGCTCAGATGCTCATAAGCCTAGTACTTATAATACAGCAGGAACTTCTTATTGTAACATTTGTTAATGTCTGTTATGTACTTCACAGATAAAGATTCTAGTTGTCTACTGATGTACTATGTTCTTCATCTGTAAATATGTTGTAAGTAATTGCTATGTAAATTGTTAATCACTATGTAATCCAATGTAACTACTGTCTGTTTATTTTAACTGTGGAGCTTTTCTTCCCGGGCCTCCACTGAAAATGGACCTACGTCCAGTCGGACACTCCCGGTCAACAAATATAAATAAATAAATAAAAATAAATAATTGTGGAGTGATAGGCCCGTGTGTTCCCACATGAAAGAACAATGGATGATGCAGGATGCAGCTGAAGAGAATACGTCACAGAACAACATTCTGGAACTTTCTGTAGAATGCCAACAGGAAACAGAAAACAAAAAATGTGCCCTTAATTTTTAAGAAAAAGATGTAATGGAAGAGTTGCTTGATTTAATAGAGATGGATAGACATATTAAAATTGACAAAGTAAATAGATTACAGAAAGTCAGTAAGACCCAAAATGTAAGAAGTCTGATTGACAAAGGAACACAGTAACCAGGACTACTAACAGAAATATACCAGAAGTAAATAAGATACATTACTCTGCAGATTAATCAATAACAGATAAAGTCTTGCCACAAAAGCATAGAGCAAGAAAGGGAAGAAGTCAAATGCCATCATGGAAGGATCATACAGAAAACTATAAAGCAATTAAGACAAAAGTGTCACTTTTATAAGAATATAGAAGAGGGAAAAGATCAACAAAACTACTTAGAAAGTTAAACATGATAGAAGTAATGTATAGTATCAGAAAAGCTCAAGATCTAGCATATACTAATGCAAGTAATAAACTAAACATATCAGCACAGGCAGAAACATTTAGAAGATATGCAGATAAATATAAAATAAGCAATTCACTGATGACCCAAAAAAGCTTTATAGAAAACTTAGAATTTATAAATACTTGGGAATTGATGAAGGATTGACAATAAAACATGAACAAATGTGAACAAAACACAGTAAGTAATGTTTTAGAAGATTAAAATTAACACTGAAATTAGCCCTGACACCTAGGACAAAGTCCAAACTATAAACTGATTTGCTCTTACTGTTCTAACTTATAGTTTTGGGGTGATTGACTGGCCCCAAAAGGTAATGAATCAGTTGGACAGTAAAACAAGCAAAATGTTTCACACTTATGAAATTATATAGGAAAAGATGTCTAAGAGGTCTTCCCTGCTTAGTTTAGCAGACATTATCAGTGTCAAGCACAAATGGAAATTAAGCCAGAAATAGACAAAATCAGTCAGCAAATGAATGTTCCAAAAAAACAAAGATAGAATATTAGCAGAAGGATAAGATGAGAAGACAAGATGTGGAAATGCATTAATATAGTTGCAAATACAGAAAACTCCTGGAACAACCTCAAGCAATGGGGAAACCCCCAAATACTACTATGCTAATATTTATGCTCCTTGGTCTTAGGCCATCACAAGCTAAAATAATTTCCACTAGCTTAAGCCCCAGTTCACCCCAACCATAATCCTGGCCACCTTTGTGAGCTGCATCAGGAGGCACAGAGAATAAACTTTAGATTTAATTTAAATTTTTAATTTTAATTTTTAGTTTTAATCACAACAGACAAAAATGAAGCACATTAGCCCTGAGTTTAGGCAGATCTGATGAAGAATTGAAAGTGCTATAGAACTAGTCTCTTCAAGCCTTCCAGACATGCTTAATTATAACACAAAAAGACTCCACCAAGGAGCATGCTCACAATGCCAACCCTTGTAGGTACACCCCTAGCCAGGATTTATAATAACAAACAAACTCACAAACCAAGATCTGGGAATCTGTAAAGCTACTGACCATGGGATTCATTTGGAATGAATGCTTATTGTCATTTTTATTTGTAATGTTTCCCATTGTTTGATTTTAATTGATATGTTTCATTTTTGGGTATTACTTACTATCATCTAGGAAGTTTTTATTGTAAACCATTTTTCAGCTAGAAGGGAGGTGAGGCACAGCTGAAGACCTGCTCATGCGAGCACAACCATACTCTCCTACTGCTCATAACAACAAAGGTAAGTCCTCAGTCAAGCCAAGGCCATTTTATTTCCAATAAACTCTTGATGTCAAACCACATTGTCCATGCATAACTAAGAAGCACTTATCTGCCTAACAATAAAGGAAACTTCATTTCAAAAGGACTGAATGTGACTCTTGATAATCGATCAAGCAAGCCTTTTAAAAAAAATTCTCTTTTTAGAGTATTTTAACCTTTTTTGTCTTTTAACCATAAGCTGACAGTGGAAAAGACCAAACTTTGGATTTAGCCTTGAGGTGAGAAGCCCCCACTGGCACAAGAAGATGCAATGCTGGAGAGAACCACACTAATTCTTCAGTCAGAGAAATATCCCACGTGGCATGTTCCCTGGAAGCACAGGAGGCACAGGAATAAGGAACAAGATGACTAATCCTCTCGACCTATAACTATCTAGAAGAGGACCATCCAAACCCATAGGGTAGGTGAGTACATGCAAACACATGTAATTCAGTATGAATTGCAGAAGGATCATAAGATCAAAGGAGATTACTAGGCTATCTACTTGGACATCATTTTAAGCCTAGCTGTTTCAACCTAACATAATAAAATAGAAGTGCTTGTCAGTACCCAAGATAGAATTTAGTGATGACTCTTCATGTCCAGGAGGGCTGTGGGTGCTATCCCCGGTAGGAATTTATGGTGCCCCATCCACTCTTCCAGATTCCTCTTGAGCAGTTTCATAGAAGTGCTCTGTTTCACATGAATTAATAGTCTGTTCCAAAGATATGGCAGTCACTGTGAGATAAATCTGTCCCGCCAGCATGTCCTATTTAAGTTGGAAGCCATATTTAAGTCCCTGGAATGGGTAGCCCTAGACCCATTTGATTTATGGTCAGTTCTGGGCACATTCCAGGTGCTGCAAAGGGCACTTTTGGCTAATATTAAAGATTGAAACAATACTTATTTCACAAATTTTAGTCATATGTTGGCTTAGGAGTGGTTTTATTCTCATCATGGTATTAGAAACCCAAAATATTCATGGCTTAATATATTAACTTTTAAATTGTTTATTACTTAATGGATTAATTGATAAATGCCTGTAAGAAGCATGTTTTATAAATTAAAATTTGATTCCTTAGAAGGCAACATTATGAGGAACTAGGGGAATTTTCTTCTGCCTCTGGCTTGTTTGTCTGTTTGTTTGATTGTGGCTGATAAAGTTGTATGTGCAGTAGCAGTATGAGTGGAGGTGATACCTTTGTCACTCATTGTCAGCTGGTAGAACTTGTTGGGGATATCTTCAACTGGAAGTTGGGTACCCACATTAGCCAAGAGGAGACCATGCTCTGGCAACCATGTGGAGCTGATTCCCTGTCAAACAATGGCTTCACCTTCTGAGTCAGGTCCCAGTGGTGACAGTAGCCAGGGTGAAGTGTAATCTCTCACTGGGTCTCGTTTGGAAGAGACTGCAGCTGCAAACACTTAGTCCTATTCCACATTTTGGTGTTACTGTGCCCTTTGTGTTCATGCCCATGCTTATTGTTTTTACAGGCCTCCAATCATTACTGTTTTCTGTCTATGAGATGTCTCTATTACCATTTTGTTCCCCATTCCTCATTGTGTTACCACACCCCTGTCAGTCATGTCTGTCTTTCCCTACTACCTAAAATAACCCTCTTATTTCCCCCTTACATCCCTTCCTTCCTTCCCCAACTTTCACTTCTCTTCATAAAAAGGGGGCATGTTTCCCACACTAAAAGTATTTGCTTCCTACCCCATCACCATCCTGCTCTTTCCTGCTTTGCTTGTTTTATTTTTTTTTTCTAGCCTCTGCTTGCTTCTCCTTTTCATCTCTTTCCAATACTCCAATTTCTAACCTTTAATCTGCTGAAAAAATAGATAAGAATGCCACACATATTCCCTAAAAATCACTTTTTTTGTGGTGGTACTGTGCATGATGAGTTGTGGAGACCATCATCAATGTCCATGTACAACCAAAAAGATATGGCACTGCTCATCATATAGCAACAATGAAGTCCAACTGGTGGTATTTCGATGTTATAGCCTACCTAAACTAATCTTGCTGAGGAGTGTTGTGTGGCCCTTGTCAAACATGAAACAGGGCAAAATATTATGCCTTAAATGTCATTGTTCCCACAGCTTAGATTGTTTATGAAGGGAATTGTAGAGTGGGCACAAAGTGAAGGGTTGAAATGCTGTCAGGGTTGTATGGACTTTTTTATTTTTCTGCTTCCATTCTGTAAATGTGCAACATTCACCTGATATGTGTTTGCTTCACACCTTGGTTTAATTTCTCCAAATTATTAGGCTTTTACATGTCTTTATAGGAATTGACCCCATTCAGAAGTCAGGGCATAATTAAAGTTCATGAAATCAGTTTTGCATTACTCTTTGACATTTGATGTAAGTGCTCTTCTTAGCACCTGCAATGCACCTAGAATCACCTCTTTTAGCAGTTTATAAGTGGTTATTTTATCAGTAACATACTTAGATACGTTTGAAGATTATTTCTTTTTATTAGCCCAGTTGTTCCTGCTACAACTGGTACTGTATGTGAGTCCGGATTACACATTGCTCTACTTTCTGTTTGCAAGTCCTGATATTTTACAAATTTATGTCTTTCAATTCATAAGACGCTGGGTGTAGCAATATCAATAATCAAAGCTATAACTCTCTTTTTCTGTTTTGCTACAATATTCAGACTGTTTGCTTATACCTTCTTGGCTTCTGGTATGGGGTGATTCCATTTAATCATTACTTCATTATTTTCGGTAATCTTCTGATATTCATGTTTCCAATGTCTCTCAGCTGTCTCGATGTTGTAATGTTTACAAAGTTTCCAGTGTAACAGTTTTGCCACATTGTAATGTCTTTCAGTATACAAACCTTCAGTGAAGAGTGTATTTCACCCTGCAAGAAGATTTGTAACTGTTTCTAGTCGTGTACCACAAAACCTACATTTCTATGTATCTCCTGCCTTTTCTATGAACTTCATGACCCATCTGGTACTCAATCCACTATGTAGGACTGCCAATATTAACCATTCTTCTTTTAGTTTAAATTCACCCTGTGTAAGCCATGAACATGACAGCTCTTTGTCAACATGTGGTTCTTATGATATCAAGAAATATGTATGCAGTTCCACAATAACCAACCTATATATGTAGTCAGTTTCAAGGAGGCTCATGCCTCTTTCAGATTTAGAGATATATAATCTTGGCAAACACTGCTTCTTGTATATAATTTGATGGGCTTGGAACGATTTTCTTGTTTTCCTATCAAATTTATATAGCTCTTTTTTGTGGCCAGTCATCACCCCAAAGTTATAAGTTAAAACAGGAAGTGTGAGTTGATTTATAGCTTGAACCTTATTCCTAGATGTTAAAGCTGTATCATTGTCCCTTCATCTAATCCAGAATATTTGTACACTCCTTGTTCCAAATCTTTTATATCACATTCCTCCTGAAGTTTTATATTTTCTTGAGTCTTCAGTTTTCCTCTTTCAAATGTTGCTTTTGCATATGTGTTGAGACTAAATGGCATTCCTATGTCATCTGAGAAGACTAACGACTTGTAATTGCTCTTTCAGGTGTTTATCTGCTGAACTATATAGTTTTGAGTCATCCACAAAAAGAAACTGAGATATTCTTTCACTTGATTTTTTTAGAGTCAGACTGAATCCATGACCTAGGCTTTGTTAAAAATAGATTAATGGATTAAGAGAAAAATGTAACAATGTTGTTGACAAAGAATCACCCTGAAATAATCCACCTGGATTTTCACACCCTAGATTGTCTTTTTTTGTGCCTCGACTGCAAAGTGGTTTGCCATTTCTTCAAAGTAACTGTAATAAAATTTACCATATATGATTGATTTTGTACATCTGCACACATGCAATAATCCAGAAATAAGAAATCCTGTTAAATGCAGTATAAAGAAGAGAGAGAGAGAGCATACAGGGCAATGACTGTTCAGTAATTTATTCCAGTTCAGTAAGAGCTTTCACATCTCAATGGATGCTTCATGATTATAGATATGTTTGAGTTAGTTCCTGGGACATGTAGGTTGGGTAATTTTAGGGCTCATACAGAACAACATGAAGTTAAATGGATTGTTAGGATGTAGGCAGATAAGGGTTATGGCCTCAATGACAAAAAATTATTAAAGCCTTTTTTATCTGACAGGTCATTGAAGCATTGCTGTATATATTTCTTTGCTCTAAGTGATTTTTTAGCATATATTATTGATATATATATATATATATATATATATATATATATATATATATATATATATATATATTTATAATTATGTTAGGTGTAATAAAATTTTGTTATATGTTTCTAAAAGTTTTTAAATAAATTCTTTTAGTAGGTTTTTAACTTTGCTTATTTATGTATATATATACCTTTAAATATGTGCAATGTGCTTAATTGGTTTTTGGTTAATTGATGCACTTATAAAAGGAAATATTTTTGTGCAATTTGTTCATTAAAGTCTGATGAAGCATCCATTGAGATGTGAAAGCGCTTACTGAACTGAAATAAATTACTGAACAGTTGTTGCCCTGTGTGCTCTCTCTTTTTTGTATTGGATTTCATATTTTTATTGAGAGGAGCTTTATTCACTGACTACTTGTTATATTAATCCTATTAAATGCTTTTTTGTAATCTGTCCATGCCATATTGAGATTCCTGTTCCTTTTATAGATCTCCATTTTGGCCTTATTTAACAAAAGATAATCCCTTTTTCCATATGAATCTCCTTTTTCCCCTTCTGCTCTCTAGCCATGATTGAATTTTTGCCTAAAATCACTGTAAACTCTATCTGCATCAATTCCTGTATATATTCTGTATGTTGTTTGGAGACAAGTTATTTGTCGATAGTTCTTAGGGTGATCTGCAGGTTCACTTTTAAGTATGACTACAGCTTTCCTCATTGTTAGCCAATCTGGTGTAATTTCAGGGTGCACATATAAACAGTTTTAATAGAGTCTAAATCACAGTGCAAGGAAAGCAATACCTTTACCCAAAACGTAGGTACAGCATCTGGACCTGGCATTTTCCATTTAGGAAACTTTCTTAGGATTAGCTCTATCTTAGTAGGAGTTACTTCATTCCAATCCAAATATTCTATATCAGAGTCTCTTAATTGTTAATTATTACTTTTATACACTCAGCCTCCTTATTATGATCAACTAGGTCCTCATAAATATTTCTGCAGAATGCATTCATGTCCTCTTTTCTGGGTGGCATCTTAACTATTGCTGTTTTCATTCCTAACTGTAAAATTTCTTTGCAGTTATATGTCCATTTCTTTTGTTTCTGTTGCCCTGATACCACCTATGCACTCCATCCTTGGGCATCCTACCCCTCCTTCCTTCCATAAGATGATTCTCTGCATATCTGTTGCTTTGACTTACAACAGCAGATAAGCATCTTTGCATTGCCATCTGTGCACACAATTTCATAATGCCTAACTTAGATGCTTGTTCGTGGTTAGGTTTTATAACAGCTGCTCATAGTTTACACTGACCTCAAGTTGATCAAACATGATCTTCTTGCCGATCCATACAGCGACCATTTAAGCAGCCCATCATTCTCTACACTGGCCAGGCACTTACATCATTATTGAGTCTTGGTACTCATTATGCAGGCATTCTAAACAGAGTTAGTTTGGTTGCAATAGCAAATGCAACTTTTCTGAATCCCATTATGGAGGTGGTATGGGTTTCACTCATGTATTCAGTTTTGTGAATATTGTTATAATGCATTTGGAAAGCACTTTTGTGAGCACAATTGCAAAGTTCAGTCAAGCTAAATATTGGTGTAGATTTATTGATGACTTTCTTATGGTTTAGCGAGATGATTAGATTGAGTCACAGTTGTTTGTTAGTGACTTAAATAATACTACTATATTTTTAAAACAGAAATAACAATATGATTTGCAACATTTTTTTCTGGTATTAGGATCAGTTATTAGAATGCATCAAGCAACAGACTGTTAGCTTCTATTAATGTGCACTCAGTGTCCTTAGAAAATGGAATAGTATTTGCACATTATAATAAATGGCTTGATTAACCACAGTTAAAGTGTTTTGAATGAAAAATTTATCAGTCTAAAGAAGCATTTCATATATAGCAGGTATCCTGGCAGTGTGTCTGAAAAAAAGCATTATGAGGCTTAAAGTGCTCAGAGAGAAAATGTATTTGTCTGTGGAATGGAGTTTAGCAAAGACTGTTTCATTTTCAGTTGATGCTACCAATATTAAACATAGTATTAATGATAAATGTAAAATGTTGTCTGCACATGAAGAATTTGGTACACAGGTTGGAAATAAACCCTTGTTTGATATGGAAATGTTACTAGCTTAAAACAGTATTTTAAAAATTCCAATAACAATATTATGCTGAGATAAAGTGGCAAAATGGTGCATTTCCCTGTTGTTATATTTCAGAATGTATGTATGTATTCTGTTATAGTAATGTGTTACAAAACTTTTTGAGAACCTTTTGCTTGTGGTTCTTCCTTTGTCATATAGATTCTAGAGTATAGAGGGTGCAGTACTTTTTATGCAGGTAAAACCATTATGACCTTGAGCACCTGCATATACAAGAACCATTACTATTCCATCCAAAAAGAAGTGTCTATATCACATTATCGAAAGTTTACTTAATCGAATCAGTAAAGGCCGAACTTTATTGATCAATTAAGTAAAACATCGAATAACTTAAAAAAAAATGAAAAAAAAAACTAAATGGTGTAGGCAGGGGGGGCAAGCCCCCCTGCACACCCCCCCCTACTTAAATATATCAACTCCGAGACCACACTACATGGAGGTAAATGGAAATCTCCCCTTACAGAGATTTCCGTTTACTTGCATGATGTTCTTCACTTTCGATATTGTCATGCTGACAATATCAGACTCGATATTGTCAGCTTACGACAATGTGAAGTAGACCCCAAAAAGAATACCTGAAGCACATTATATAAAATAAGTATTTTGGTTCCAAATGCAAAAAAAAAAATATTTTTATGTAATCAACTATCAGCCTGTGAGTTTGAGAGATAGAGACTGGGAGAATGAGGTAGAAAATATAATGTTCTAGCTGTAAATATTTTTGAATGCTAACCTAAAACGGGCTGAATGATTATTTGAATTTTAAATCTGTCCTAAAAACAAAACTTTGGAAATGTTTAATTATTTTTCACAATTAATATTGAAAGAATTTAAAGATATTTCCTTTGGCTTAAGTCGTGTGGGTGACTGTAAATTTGCCTTTGGCATATGATTAGTGGTATGTGCTATTTAAAGTTGGACTATTTCAAAAATGGCATACAGTGTGATGAATTATTTTTTTATACTGTATGTCACTCTAAGATGAAAGCACTTACTGCTTTGTATTTTATTAAAGCTGATTGGTCCATACTAAGTGATGTTTCAAGAGCTGTTTTATTATTTATTTTTCATTTAATGCTTTTTGTCTGCTTTTTGGAAACTATTTTTTTTTTATTTTTAAGTTTTGCATCAGCAATGTAGTCAGTTTTTTCTACTTCCATGAATGTTTTCAGTGTCTCTCTTGTTAGCAAGGATAGCATACTTTTGCCAAGTCTGGTCAGTTCCAGTCATCTTTGATGAGTTACCAATGAAATGCCAGGAAACAAGACTCCAGGTGTCTCACCCAACTTTAATTTACTATTGTGTGCTAAACCTATCCCTGACTTGATCACTGCCTCTAAGCCTAACATGCCTCTTAGCTTAAAAGAAAAATGGCTTACCCATAACATTACCACTATTCAGACAAATTTGAGCTGAATGTAATCATGATATGGATAGTACATCAGAGAAGAAAATGTATTTCATTTCTCAATGTACTGAGTGTTGCTTTTTTTATTTTAATGACAATGACTTTTTAGCATATTGTGGCACATGTTGTGGAGGTGTCTGTATACATTGGGAGGGTGGCTTAATGGCTAAGGTGTTTGCCTTACAAACACAAGGTGCAGGGTTTGAGTCTCACAAGGGATAATTGGCTAAGCTTGAAATGGCTCCCAAGGGCAGTTAGCTTAGTAATAAACTATGTACTATGAACTATATATATATATACATATATATATATATATATATATATATATATATATTTATATATATATATGTGTGTGTGTGTGTGTGTAGTTATATATAGATGTATATGATGGTACAACTAATAGTCAGTACATATACACATAGACACACATACACACCTATCTGCATATATATATGTGAGGGTAAAACTAACAGTCAATGTTCCATAACAATGACTAGTTTCATTGATGCTGGAATATCAGCTGTACAGAACATCAACAAAATAAGAACTAGGGAGTGCGATGTTGACATCTTTGGGTCTGGAGTTACACTCAGTGATCATATGTGCCAGGAAGAAAGACTTTTTAAAAACAGTGGATATATTTTGGTTGAAGGAATGTTCATTTCTGTCAAAAGTGCCTATGTCACTCATGAGTGTGTTTTGAAGAGGAGGTGATTATTGATGTAGGTGAATGAGTTATCCTGTTTAACAGATGCTACAATACTGCCTCCTAATTCTGACTGTCCTTCTGCTCAACAACCCCTCCCAGCTCCTTGAAGCTGTTAATGTTGTCCAGTATTTCCCCTTCTATCTCATTTATTGTCATCCCCTGAGTTCTCCCATTTCCATTATACCTGTCTTGTCTGTACTCACTTTCATCCAATGTCACTTCAGTTTTGTATTCTATACCTCTGTCATTTGTTGAAGTTCTTGTTCAACGTCTGCTTATAATACCACACCATCTGCATAGAGTAGCTTTGTTCCTCTTTCCCTTACTACCTTTTGTTAGTGTAGTCACTCACCAGTATGAACAGCAATGGGTTTAAAGCTGAAACCTGATGCATCTCCACACTGACTAGGAATCCTTCCGTGAGTTTGTACATTAATCACACTTGTGTCACTGGGTCCTTATAGCTTGCACCAGTTTTGCTAATGTTTCTAGGACATCAAACCATCACAGGACTGCCTAAATCAGCTTTTTAAAGACCTTACTGTATACTTTCTCCAAGTCTAGGAATACCCCGTTGGTATCTTTTCTCATCTCCACCTTCTTCTCAACTAGCTGTCTCATTACAAATATTAGGTTGGTTGAACTGCATCATAATCTGAATCCAAAGTGTTCATCTTCCATCTTACGTTTTACTACTCTTCATAATAATTTATTAATTATCTTTTACAGTACTTACATGCAATGTGAAAGAAGCCTGGTACTTCTGTAATATCCACAGTTGTGAATGGCTCCTTTGGTTTTGTACAGTGGCACTAGCATGTTTATTCTCCAGGCATCTGAAATATGACTTTCTCTCCTTACTGCTGTGAGTATCCTCTGGAGCCATTTCTCCCCTCACTTACCAAATATCTTCTGCTTTGGCCTCATCTAAGCCTACTGTTTTCTCTGACTTGATTTTCCTTAGTATTGTTTTTACTTCTCCTTTGGTGGGCTATTCTTCTTCTTCCATTGCAAGCTGTGTCTGAGTTAGTATAGCTTCTGTGCATTTTTCCTTATTTAGAAAATTCTGGAAGTACTCCTTTCATCTGTTATTGCTGACCTATGGATAGGTGGCAGGCTGTTGCAGACATCTCTTATAAAGGGTGTCTGATGAATTTTTTTTTTTATCTTTCTGCCTTTGCCTTGCAACATGATAGATTTTCTAAGTGCTATCTGATGACACATTTTTAGAAGCTGGTACAGTGCATCTTATATCTAATTGTTTGCTATTTCAACTCTCTCGTAGCTTCTTTGTAAGCCAGTCAGTATTCCTTCTTTGCCTACTCCATATTTTATATCTCCCTCTTTTTGCTGCAGTCCTTCTTTCATTTGGTAACCACCTTGAATTCAGCAGTCCATCACCAGCCTTCCTTATGTACCTTATTTCTGTACCTGGCTTGTCCACATATCAGTTCTATGGTCTTTACACATGCTAGTTTGAGATGCTGTCATTGTTCTTCTACTCCATCTAGTTCCTCTTTTTCCTAAGGTGCTAGAGACCTGAGCATTTGCTTGAACTCCTGTGCTTTCAGTTCATCACCTCCAGGGCCTTTAGTCTAGTCTCTATTGACCTTAGAGCCTTTTCTGACACTATATGCTGAAGAATTTGGCTACTAGTGTTTTATGCTATGAGCTTCATATTTCACTAGAAATGACTTTGTAATATCTGTTTGTACTCCACTGCTGTTTTCTTACTAGGATGAAGTCTACCTGATTTGCATGTTGGACACTCTTGTATGTGATCTTTTGACTGTCTGTCTTGCTGAACCATATGTTGGCCACCATCAAGATATATGCTAGGCAAAAATCCAGAATGATCTATTCTTCTTTATTCTTGTTTCCCAACCCACATGTGCCCAGGCAGTCCTAATAACTGGTTCTGTCTGACCCAATATGTAGCGTTTGGATCCACTATTATCAAGACTATGTAATTTTCAAATCTAGGCGCTTAGGATTTCCCTCTCTCTTCCCCCTTGGCTGACCTGGCGTGACTTAGTTTGAACTCTACAATTCCCTACAAAACAGTGTCTACAGGACTGCAATCAGTTTCTCTCAACATTTAAACAGAGTAGGTTGCACACACAAAAAGCATTTGTTAAGCTTTCACTTACAGTGCTTTGTAATTAAGCAGGTCACCATATTGGTCAGCCATAGGGCTCTTTGTTTCTACTTGAGTGGTTGCCTCCTTCCCCTGTAACTGAAGTAAATTGACTCTTACATTAAGAGTTGTAATACTTACCTTATAGCTTTAGGACACCTTAGGAAACCTTGTAAACTGCAATAACCTGACATTTGAACAAGTAACCTTTGTAAAAATCCCCAAAATTGTATACTGTTGGTCTGTCTTTCCTGCTAAACATAAGTGAAATTACAGTGCTGAGTGCAAGTTAATACTGAGTGCAAATAACACAGTGCTGAGTGCAGATTTTAGGCCCTTACATTCAACTTATCTCTGGTGTGGTGTCTTGAGTCAATCAGGGTATCCCCTGTAACCACTCCCACTGCCTTCTCTTTTCCCCCACTCCCCTCTTTCCTCAAACAGGTTAAACTGTTACAATTCAGTACGGGCATCATTTTCAAATCTAGGTGCTTAGGATTTCCCTCTCTCTTCCCCCCTTGGCTGACCTGGTGTGACTTAGTGTAAGTTTTTTCATTGTATGGATCTTTTACTGTTTTTTGTGTAACTGAATGACCTGCTGCTAAATTCTGATTCTGCACAGACTGCTCTATTTTTTTTTCAGAGGCTCTATAAGTAGCTAGTGACTTTACTGAATTTCTGTGGTAATATTTGTGTTTAAACTGAACCTGTACCTAGAGAAAGTGTATAATCAGAGCTCCTCCTCCTTGCTGCATGTGTTTTTTAATGTTTAAATTGCACACACACATTGAAGAAGTGCTTTTATGACTTGGGCTAGCTATACCTGAAGTGCTTTTACTGGCAATTTTCCAGCTGTACAATTGTGAATAATTGATTTAGTTTTTCTGGTATATCTTTAAAATCTGGCAAGTGTTTATTTACTGCATTGCTCTCTTGCTTAGGTTTCTTAGCTATAAATCTTAGTTCATTCTGAAGTATGTTACTTTACCCCCCCACCAAACCTTTCTGAATGTATTATTATATAATAACTGCCTGTTGTTGCCTTCATGCTTACCCTAGAATCTCTGCTTTTCTCTTTTGCTAGTTGAACTCTACAGTTCCCTACAAAACGGTCTCTACAGGACTGCAATCAGTTTCTCTCAACATTTAAACAGAGTAGGTTGCACACACAAAAAGCATTTGTTAAGCTTTCACTTACAGTGCTTTGTAATTAAGCAGGTCATCAAATTGGTCAGCCATAGGGCTCTTTGTTTCTACTTGAGTGGTTGCCTCCTTCCCCTGTAACTGAAGTAAATTGACTCTTACATTAAGAGTTGTAATACTTAATTTATAGCTTTAGGACACCTTAGGAAACCTTGTAAACTGCAATAGCCCCGCTACGTTCACCCTTGCTATGCTCGGGCTCTCTTTGCTCCCCTCCCTGCCTCCAATTCCTTCCTGCAATAGCCCTGCTACGTTCGCCCTCGCTACGCTTGGGCTCTCTTCGCTCCCCTCCCTGACCCCAATTCCATCCCACCCCAGTACCTCTAAATTTATAGTACTATAGCCACTCCCCCACTTTCTAGATCCTATCTGCTTTCATCTGGGATAATTCCACCCACCCCCATTCTACTACCTACATTTTAATAGCACCTATTAGCTTTCATCTGGCATTCTCCCTTCCCCCTTCCAGTACATTTACCTCACCACTCTATCTTCTGGTGTTGCACCACCAGGTAAAACAGTTTCTTAACTCACTAGCTGAATCACAGATAATGATATACTCCTCT
Organism: Protopterus annectens; assembly: GCF_019279795.1. Classification (NCBI taxonomy): domain Eukaryota; kingdom Metazoa; phylum Chordata; order Ceratodontiformes; family Protopteridae; genus Protopterus; species Protopterus annectens. The sequence goes on from NC_056737.1 coordinate 1,865,560,464, forward strand.
TTACTACCCCTCTTGTTCACACCATACCTCCTTACCTTGTATGAAAACCAGTTTCTCACGGGATATCAGGTCCCAAAAGACCATACAATTACCCCAGCTGTAAATCCTTCCACCTTCAACCATACTTATAGTACCAGATCCTATCCAACATCTTGTTCAGTCTATCAACATCTCAACCCCAGGCACATTAGCTCTAGATCCAAACACCACCACAAACTAATAAACAAATTCCTGAAGTTCATCACCAAGTATAGACTCAACCTAATACTTGGTGGTGATATTCACCCCAACCCTGGCCTACTCACTTCAGATACACATACCCCCTCTACTTGCAATCTAAGCTACAAACCTACAACTAATAGGCCAACTAACTCTCTCCTAGTCTGTCATCTCAATATTAGAAGCATTAATAACAAGGTACATGAATTGCATGCACTTCTGGATGTCCACTCCCCTGAGATACTCTGTGTATCTGAAACCTGGTTAAAACCTAACACTAAAGACAATGAAGTGTTACCACCTGGGTACAACATACACAGGCTGGATCGTGCTTCGAGGAAGCGGGTGGGGTAGCTGTACTCTATAAATCTGAGTTGAATGTCACCATAGATGTAATACAACCTCCTCAGGTTAGTAACTCAGAGATTCTTTCCACCAAATTACAACTTAATAAAAATAAATGCATTAATATCATCTGTATGTACATTCCCCCAGGTAACAATATATCTACTTTTGAAGATATCCTGCTCTGGCTATCATGTCACTACCCCCAAGAAACCCTACTACTTGGAGACTTTAACATAGACTGGGGCACCTGTTCCTCAGAATCCCCAACCACCCATATTAACCTGCATGCATTTACACAAATCATATCCACCCCTACCAGGATAGGTAAACCCAACCAAAAAGAAAGTATACTTGACTGGGTACTCATACACAGTCACCCCGAACTGTACACCTCTGGTACCCTCCTTAATGGCCTAAGCAATCACCTTCTCACATATGTAATTAAGCACAAAACCATTAATTCCCAACAACCCTTACTCAGAAAGGTTAGAAACAATAAAAACTTTGACCCTGACAAATTCCAACAAGAACTAAACTCATGTAATTGGTCTATTCTAAAACACCTCCCCTTAGAGGAAGCAGTAGCATACTTTAACAACAAATTCCTTGAGATCCTTGATTTGCATGCACCTGTTCGTTCAAAGAGAACCAAGGCAAAAACTGCACCATGGCTTTCTATAGAGTCTAAACTCAAAATTACCCTTAAAAACAAAGCATGGGCTTTATGGCATTCTTCTAAAGACCCTCAAGATCACATTAAATACAGGCAATCCACGAACGAAACCAAAAAATCAATTTTACAAGACAAGAAACAATACTACTGTAATTTACAGACAGTAAATCAAAATCATCCTCAGAAGTTTTGGGCAGGTTTAAATAATCTACTACATCCTGGACAAACTTCAACCCCAATCCCTGCTGCTACTATTGATAAAACCCCTGAAGATGTTTCTGATAGTTTTAACCAATTCTTTACTGAGACAATTCAAGCCCTAGCTAGCAAACTACCTCCTAGCTCCCCTGGTCCTGAAAGTAGCACCCCTAGAAACCTACTCACGTTCAGCTTCAAACCAGTTGCCACTTCACTTATCCATACCTTGATCAAAAAATTAAAACCCACTACACTTTCTGCTGATCAACTCCCTACCAAGTACCTACAAAAATCAGCTGATGCCATTGCTTACCCCGTCTCAATACTAATCAATCAAACCATAGTAGAAGCTAAAATTCCCACCATCTGGAAAATATCCTATGTAATCCCACTTCACAAAAGAGGCAGCTCAACTGAATTCTCCAATTATAGGCCAATAGCCATACTCTCTCCACTTGCAAAGATTATAGAAAAATGTATTCATAGACAAGTCATGCACCACGTAATCCAAAATCGCCTTATGGCAGACACTCAGCATGGCTACCGTCCTCATCACAGCACTACTTCAGCCCTCCTAGCCTTTACTAACACCATAAACCATAATTGCAACAATAATTATATATCCACAGCCCTCTTTTTGGATCTTTCCAAGGCATTCGATATGGTTGATCACCAACTTTTAATCCACACCCTGCAAACATTCTGTCTAGATACTAGAGCCCTCCAATGGTTTCAATCCTACCTGAATGGTTGACAGCAGGCTGTCCTCTGGCAGAACGAACTCTCTAACCTTCTACCTAACACCCTTGCAGTACCACAAGGCTCTATACTAGGGCCCTTGTTGTTCTCCATCTTCATTAACGACCTTTATACTGTCATCCCAAAAGTCAGCTGTATCCAATATGCTGATGACTCTACTCTGATTTGCTCAGCCACATCTCCAGTAGAGTTATGGTCAGCTACCCAGACCACCTTTAATACAATAGAAAACTGGCTTTCTGAACATCGTCTGATCCTAAATCCCAAAAAAACTAAAATGCTGTTATTTTCACCAACACGTAGGTCTACCGCTTTCACCTTTACCATAAAATCAAATGATGGCACAATAATCTCCCCTGACCCATCTACAAAACTATTAGGTGTCATCATAGACAATAATCTAAAATTTGACCTACATTTTAACCAAACTATCAAAGCCATCAATAAAAAACTAGGGTCACTTTACAGAATAAAAGCCTTCCTAACCCCTCCAGCTAAAATTGCCATAGATCGCTCTCACCTTCTTTCAACCCTTATGTATGCATCCGCTCTACTCTTGAATTTAAACAAGACTGTCCTTAATAAACTCTCAATTTGCTACAACCGCATTGCCAGGTTTGCCACTGGGCTGCCTTTTAGGACACATCATTGCATCAATCTAAATCAGCTTGTGTGGCTTGAACTACCCAGCCTAATCCAGTATAACCAACTGATTATGGCCTATAAAATCCTCTATAATCCAGACAATACTCCTGCACTTAACATATTATTACCCCCTATAACAATCCTAGACCGCTTCAATCCTCTAACAAACTACTAATTCGGACTAGCAAAATGAATAACACAGCCGGTGATTCTCTCTTTGCAAACTCTGTAAGTAGATCCTGGAACTCTCTTCTAGCTGATATTACCTTGCTTTCCACCTTAGGTCAATTTAAAACTGGACTCAAACAACATTTGTCAATTAACTGGCTATGTCAATGTATCAAGCCTGGCTAACTCTCTCTAGAATGTGTAAAACTCTGTTTACCAGTTTACTGTGTAATTTAATTTAATCCTGACTTGTGCTCAGGATTACCTGTAACCTGTGGAACTTGTTTAACTTACTTACTTATGTAATCTCTGTAAATAGTCTGTTTGTAATATGTAATGCTGGTATTATGTAATGCTATATCTGCTTACCCTTGGAGCTTTTCTCCCCGGGCCTCCGCTGAAAATGGACATGCATCCAGTCGGACTATCCAGGTCAACAAATGTAAAATAAAATAAAATAAATAAATAAAATAATTTGTCCTGCATTATCTAATAGGAATCGCAATTACTGCCAAAATGCACATTTTTTCCTCATTTTCACAACCCTGCTGTGGGGTATAGGATTAGAATGTGAATGCTGTTATATTTTTATACTGGACTCTGATTGCCAAGAGTCTATTACTCGTTCTGATGATATCCCTCACTGTCTTCAAAAGTTTCTTCCTTGTCAGAATTTCCACATTACTTCAAGTCTGTCCTCCACCTGAGTAGCAGACTCTGCATCTCAAGCTAAGTAGCTTTGCTGCACTGCCCTTCCATCTTGCCTCCTGGATACAAAAGATGTCTGATTTCCTCCTTACCATCATGTCATTCACTTCCAAGCTGCATACTGTCAGTGAAGCTTTATTTAGTACACCAAACCTTAGTTTATGAATGGCAGTTTGGTTTTATGTCCAGCTTTTGTTCAAACTGAGCTATCCCATATATTCTGAGCTGGAAACCAGACAATGCCCATTTAATAGTTTCGTGACTGAGAGCTGCTGGGCTTTATGGCAAGCAAGCACTGGCCAATAGGTATACTTAGTAGTTCAATCCCCACACCAGGAAGATGGACGGTTGACACTGCATTGCAGAATAAGAGGGGTACTCATTCCTGAATATATTGTCCTTTGGAAGAGATGATAAACTGATGTTCCATCTGTCTGAGGTTTATGGTAGGTCTGGTGACTGTAAATGATTCCATGACACTTAGTGAACATAGTTGCGGTCATTTTTTCATTTACATCTTATTTACAACACATTATTTACAAATTTACATTTTTAAGTATTTGTAACTGTAGATATTTACAATTGTACATATTTGCAAAACTACACATTTGCCTACATAATTAGATCTTTGTATATTACAAAACTATCAATTTAATTCTTACCATCTTTATACATTTTTCTTCATACTAGACACCCACTTTTTTTATTAACCACCATCTGATTTTTTTTAATATTCTTGACGGTATCCACTTCCCATTTAATTAATGATTGAACCTGTCATTCCAAATCCCCAATAAAACAACTTTTTGGTGATTCTTATTTTATAGTCTTTATTTCTATTCTGATAATATCCATATTCAGTCAAATCCATATTTATATTACTAATCTCTTCTAAATCTCAAAATAAAATTCTTCACATAATTTTTCCATAATTTCTACACTCTTCTACATTTCAAAAAAATATATGTTCTGAGGTTTCTTCTTTACCATAATATAGACATATTATTTCACTTTTCTTTCTATAAAGGATATTTGCTTTCACTGGTAATTTATTTATTTCCAGTTGCCATAAAAATATTGACATTCTACTTTATTACTATATTATTTCTTTCCTTTCTTTATAACTTTAATATCTTCTTCTCATGAATTTTACATGGATTAACATAAAAATATTGTACCATGTTCATCAATTTTTTTCTATCACATTTTTTATCTTCCACATTTTTTTTTTCTTGATAATTTTCTTTTTTATTCATTAAAATATTATTTTTCTATTTATTTTTTTTATTTTCCCAAAAATTTTTATACTCATATTTAGTCTTACTACTAGTTTTTCATTTTTTTCATTTATTCTACAATCCCATATAAATGTAAAAATCGCTTCTAATTGTTTATCATATAGTCTCATAAGCATAAACAAGCTTGATAAATATGCTATCATTCCCTTTAATACTGAATTTATCAAACTAGCTTTTTCATATAAACTGATCTTTATGTTTTACATAAAAATCAAATTTCTTTTAATTCCATTAAATGTTTTTCAATTTTGCTCTACTTACTTTATAGCAGGAGTTTATTCCCAACAGTGAGATTTCTTTCATTGTGAATTGTATTCCTGTATTTTTACTCTATCTGCCAGATCTTTGCTTTTATCCTTATTTAATGTCATATATATATTCTGTTTAAACATTTAACTGCATGAAATATAGCTTCTGTCCTACACAAATTGTTTTTAGTTATTATAGTAATATCATCTGCATATGTCATCAAAACTGGAATGTCTACACCTGTTTGCATTGCAAATTTTGCATTTTTCATTATCAGATTCAGCTCACTTACTAATATTCAACTCATAGGACATTCTTGTCTAATCACTTTACTCATCTCTATTTCTTTAATTAACCAGCCATTTACCATAATTGTTATTTTATTATTACTATATGATGTCACACAAACTTTCTTAATTGTATTATTAAAATTATATGTCTTTATTATTTGACATAATGTCTCATGCTCTATTGAATCAAAAGCTTGGTTAATATCACCTACCATAAGTTTTACATCCTCTCTTCTATTTAAAATATTATTCACAATTTCTGTTACTGTCATTAGCATTTATTGACATCCGCTCCCTTTCATGCCATATAAACTTTCTTCCCTTATATTTTCCATCTTATTTTCAATTTTTTGTAGTATCTTCATAAATAAGCTACATTATTTAATACTATTGTTTTCCATTTTTGTCTTCTTTTTCTCCTTTTTTCCATATAGAATGTTAATATTCAACTACACAATTCCTTATGGAAAAACTTTTAATTTAACCATTCATTCAGAACATATGACAAATAATTTTTTGCCATCCCTTTAAATTTTTGTACATTTCATCTAGTCCATCTTGGTCTGCTACCAAATCTGTATTTACCCATCTAAGCAATTCATCCAACTCATACAAATTAACCTCTTTTCCAACTTCCTTATTTACTTTATACGATTCTTTTTTTTTTCTTACTTTCCATAGTTTATGACATTCTTTCTTTTTTCTTTAAACATTTCTTCCACATAATGAACTACAACTTATATAATCTGTGTTTTTCCTTCTACATTTCCTCTCTTAGTTTTCATTTCTCTCATTACATTATTGTCATCTTTCACTATTTTACTTACGTATACTAACACTTATTCCTTTTTTCTTCTTAGTAAATATCTTTGTTTATATAACAAACCCTTAATCCTTTCATAATTTCATTTGCATAATTATTTTCTATTTATGATAGTACTCCATCATTCTTTTCAAAAATTTCGAAAACATTTTTATATATTTCTACACCAATCTACTTCTACTTACCAAAATCCCATTTCATCGAACTTCATAATGATGAGACAAAGTTGCCGAAGATGTAGTTTCATGAATACCTGGATCACCATAAAATAACTCTAGGAAATGAATCACTTGTCCAGCAACCTGTCAACAACAAACCGAAGAACCTACCCAAGTGGGGGGCTTTACCCCCACACTCCCCCAAATAAATATGCCAACTCTGACATCTCACTATAGTGGAGAAAAGGGCAATGTTCTCTATGGTGGTAAACTGGTTCGTTTCTTGGAGTTATTTTACGGTGATCCAGGAATTTGTGAAACTACATCCCTGGCAACTTCATCTTGTCTTCATGAAGCTTGATAAAGTGGGATTTCTGTAAGTAGAAGTAGATCCCTCTACACATCCTTCTTTTTCCATCTTTCTTGATTTACTCTGTCACTGTAAAAATATATATATATTTTTTCCTTTTAAATATAATCTGCCATTCTGACCAATTAATAGAAAATGTCCTCATAGTAACATGATCTCTCCATAATTGTATAATTTTTCTTTTTCCTTCTTAATTCATTTTTTTTTCTTTTTTTTTCTTTTTATTCCCTTTCATATGTTAATATATTCTTTGTTTCATTTGACTCCATCCATATTGCCAAATGATCTGTAAATCCTGTTCAAACTGTTTCACCTTTTCCTGTACTTATTCCTTCAGATATTATAAAGCGATCAATTTTAGATTTAAAGATACCTCTTCTATATATCCTGAATTTTCTATTCCACATAACCAGTTTACCACATTTCATAACTTCTACCATTTTTCTGTTTATTTAACATTTGTGTACCAGGAAAGTCTGACTGGGACAGAGTTCATTTTCAGCAGAGGCCCAGGGAAAAACACACCATACACATGTCTTTGGAATGTCGGTGGAAACTGGAGCACCCAGATGAACCCCACACAAATGCAGGGTGAACATGCAGACTCCACACAGAAGGCATACCAGCTGAAAATCAAACCAGATAACCATTTTTGTCAGGCTGCAACATGAACCACTGCACCTTCTAACATTTCCTTTCTTTTTTTTTTCTTTTACCCCTTATATCACAGTTAAAATGCCCTATTATAATATTCATATTCACTACTACTTAGTCTAACATCTGTTGAAATAGATTCTCCATTTCTTTACAGATAACATAAGCATATTAAGCTTTAAGGCTATAATTTTTTTCTTGCCATCTTAGATGAACAGTAGTTAATCTTCCCATTCTAGCTAGTGTTACATTTAATATCTTCTCTGCTTTTATACATAATACTGCTATTCCTGAACAATGTTCCTTTCTCAAATTGCATATTATATTTCTACCCTTTTTTTCTGTTTATGATCATCTTTATTCATTTGTGAAGAATCGTATGTGTTTTAAAACAATTAGATCTACACCATATTTGTTACACTATTCTAAAATTCCTATTATTCTTACTATATTTTAACACTGTTTACATTTAGCAAAATAATTCTTAAATTATTACTTTGCCTTTTTAATTCTTAAATTATTACTTTGCCTTTTCCATAATTTAAAGGGAATTGCTTTCTTCTTATACTATTTTTTCATTTTCCCATTTGATTCTCATTACCCCTTACCTATGTCCTTACTACTTTTCTTTGAAATGACTTTCTTTAAACTTCCTTTTCTGTCTTTTACCCTTCTCCCAGTAGAATTTTTTTTACATTTCACCAATTCCTGACTTATATCTTCTTCATCACTAATTTCAGAATATTTTTTCTATCTCCTATTCATCTTTCTCTCTATTATTATTATTATTATTATTATTATTATTATTATTATTATTCATCCTCTAGTTCTGTTTCTAGCCCTTTTTCATTTTGTTCTATACCCCCCTTATTTCACCATTTTGTTCATTAAACTATTCTGTACAGTCTATTCATAAATGCCCAGTTTGTTTACATTCTTAAAATTCCAGTTCACATCTCTTTGCATCATGGCCTATTTCCCTACATATATAGCATTTCTTTTTATCACAGTTATTTACAAAATGTCTTTCTTTCCCACAATATTTTACCACAACCCTATTGCCTTCAACATTTATAATACTTGGAATGTGTAATTTTTTCCACTTCCATTTTCAAAACAACTTGCAATCCCACCCCCAGTCCATAAAACCTCATTTATCATACATTTTTGAAATGCCCATTACTTCTTTATAAATGTTTTTTATGTCCCTTCATAGTCTCTCTTTCTACTTCTGTCTGAAACTGTATAAATATATTCTGCTTTGTTTCTCAAAAAAAAAAAAGGCTTTTACTATGTAATTGTTCTGTGGATTATCATTTTATCTCTTTTCATAATCATACAGAAAACACTCCATACCATGAACAGTCTCAAACTAATGTCACAAAATGTTTCTTTATCAAAGGGAAAGCTTTTACTTGTACTATCATGCCTAAACGAAGTATATAGTGTCCCATATTTCATATCCATTCACTTCCTTATACTTTTTACTCTGTATTCTCACCATGAACTTTTATTTTCATGCTGACATCTCTTTTCTTTTCTTTCTGCTCTCCATGGTTGCTTCTATCTGTCTCTGCATATGTTTTTCTTTTTTGAACACTGTCCCCATTAGGGATAGCCTCCAAAACTTCCTCCTCTATTTTTTCCATTATCTCACCCCAGAAAAAGTCTCATCTACTTTCCAATTCACTCTGATTAATCACCTCATACAACTCATCATCCTGCAACCATTCCAACTTGAGTATTGTAACAACATATTCTTCTTTCTCCATCTCCTCCGATTCAGCAAAGAAAAATTGAAAAATGTCTTCTGAATCCTCTATTTCTGCACTTATATCTCCCTGCAAGCTGCAATCTGCCTCCATTCCTTCCATTACTATGTCCATGCCCCCACAATTCTCCCAGCTGCCACTGTGCTAGGAATGAGACGTGCACATATGCACTCACTGTATGGTTTACTAGTATAAGAAGTTCTCCAATGCCCTGGCCCAATTTCTCCTAATAGTATAAATAACAACTTAGGTCCCTCCTTGAAAAGAGGCCACTAGCCTAGTGGGATTAACCTTGTCAACAAGGGATAAACCGATGCCTAAAGTGGCTGCTGTATACAATTCTCTCCCAGATAGGCATCACCTAGTGCCTGTTCTGCTGTCCACAACTCAGTTCAATTTTTGTGTGAGTTTCATTTGGAAAATATCCAGCAGGTTTTTTTCTGTGAGGTGAGAGAAACCCCAGAGAGACACAGAAAGAAGACCCAACCTCCATGTAGGCATTGCTCAGATGTCAGGATCAAATCTTATGCGCTGTGCATAGCAGCCAAATACCTTAACCATTAAGCCAACTGTGTCACCTCACAGGTTAAAACTAGAATCAGAGAGGCTGCAGCCAACTGGCACAGAGTGCTGGAGTAGTGTATGACAGAATTGCCAAAGAAGGTGAAAAGTACCATGTATAAAATGGCTTTATGACCAGTACTACAGATGGAACAGAAACCTGGACAGTAAAGGTACAAGCACTTGAGAAGATAGAGGTGATGGAGGTGAAGTGATAGGTAGGATGCACACTGTGAGAAAAACAGGGAAATAAGGACATCAGAGTGGAAACCAGTGTTCCTCCAATTATACAGAAGATCAAAGAGAACCTATACAGTTGGTTCTGGCATGTGCATGAAAGCAGAATATGATCTAGTGAAGACGATTTGGGTGAGACAGTAAGCAGGCAAAAGCAAACACAGGTTCCCAACAAGAAATGGGTAGATTGCATGAAAGTAAACGTGTGACAGTCAGGCATACCTGTCAAAGAAGGAACAAGAATGGCACTCAGTCAGGAGAGGTGGTGACAGCTGACACCCCAATCCCATGTAGAAAAATGGCAAAAATGGAGTGCTGCTGCTGGTGAAAATTATGCTGATGATTACAATACTGAATTTGTGGCATTCATTTTTAGACTTTGGTCCTGACATCATTTGTTTGTACATGTTAGCCCCTCTTGCAGAATGTTGTCATCTTGAGAGGTGATGAGAACCCCTAGTTTACAAACAAATGGTTACATGGTCAGCTAAAAACCCTTGATGCCAGCCTTGACAAAAGATAAGTGAATACAAAATAAGAGCAGACCAAGTATTGAGCCTTTGGGGATCCTACCAGTAACAGGATGTTTAGAGGAAAGTATTCCCATATCTGTGATTTTCTGGGTACTTTTGTTGAGTTTGCTATCCAGTGGGTTACTTAGGGATTTACATTCAGGTTAAATAGTTTGTCTATAATTACCAAGTGTTGAACTGAATCAAAGCCTTGGTGAGGTCAGGATACACTGCAGAAGCGTAGCAAGTTTCAACATTTTCTTAATCAGGTTACTCATTGAATTTGGAGTTTGATTCAGAAGAGCCAAGTCAGTAAAATATATACAATTCCCTTGGATTAGTCCTTGGCTGTCACAATCAGGCATTAGCTTCCTGCTCCTATTGCATCCATACCTCTCAACTGTTGATATTTTTGCAGAATATCCAGAATTTTATCTCATAACATTTGTGTTTTCTGATAAATCATCAAGGACTAAAGTCATTAAATAATGACATACATTTGAATTTCAGACTTCTTATCTTTCAAGAAATGTATACTAATGCAAAACCTGTTATTCTCACAACTTTTTTAAGTTCATAAGAGTAATATTTAAAATCTGTCCCTATTTTGGGGCCTCTGTTCCTCTGTTATTTTTGTCTTTGTCCAGATTTCTTGTGCTAAGTGGTTGAGATGTATGATCACATCTGTAGGATTGGAAGAAGTAAGCTTTGTTATACATTTTTAGGTTCTACTCTAATTAACTGGGATAAGCCGAAAGACACAACAACTCTACAGTTTCAGAAGTCAGACCCTTAAATTGTTTCTATAGGTCCAATACTAACATTGTTTTTGTTGAAACATTCAATTGCTAAAAACACATTCCAAATTATTTCTGAGAGACAAAATATAATTATTTTTGTATTTCTTGTGTAACTGAATGTAAATGGCTACCTATTGTCAAAAAAATATTAACTGAATGTTGTTTGACTGAAGCATAGAACTAAAGCCAGACAGCAAAACACACATACACTCAGTGTGTGTGTGTGTGTGTGTGTGTGTGTGTGTGTGTGTGTGTGTGTGTGTGTGTGTGTGTGATGTGTGAGTTTGTCTGTGTCTTTGTATGTGTCAGCATGAATCTGTAAGAACAGGTAGTGGTAAGATCCTTAATATAATAAAACTGCTACATTTACAGAATGTAATCCTGGAGATTGTTAAAATAATAGACAGATGCAGGAACCACATTCACCACCACAGAAGGTAATGGGGCAATCTGCGTCTGATAGTTTCCTTATACTGAAAATAACCTTTTTTAAAACTACCATTTTCAGAATGATAGTTTTGCTGAAGGGAATGTCAGTGACTCATGTTAGAGAAATGACTTGCATTTGTGGCTATTCATGTCTGTGAAACTCAAAGTAGCTGTTGGCAGAATATCTATATCAAATAAAGGCCACTGGTTTGTTTGTTTGTTCCTTTCTCCAGTTCTTGTGCTGCTGTCAGCTGCAGATTATAGGGATACAAAGAGTGGCTTCCAGTTGGATATGGAAGATGTAACTGGTGAGATACACAATATAACATGAAAGAAAGGATAGTGCTGCAGGCTTAAACACTGCTATGCCTCTGTTGCATTTATGAAAAGTGTTCCTTTCTGATTGGCCGGATTCAGGATCCTTATAGCAAGTCAAACTGACTGATTATTCAACTGAAAAAAAATCCTGTTTCACATAAACTGTAGGGTTCAGTCTCATAAAACAAGAAAAACAAAAAAGATAATCAAATCTAGTACTGTTGCTGGAGCTGAGAACGATGAGTGACAGAGCATCTGTAATTTCTGTTAAAAAGTTTGTTTATCATGGGGAAATGTGCCTTAATAAAAGAAGAGTGCAGTGCTGATGTTGCACTATACATTGGGAATGCCCCACACAATGCTATGCAGAGATGAGTTTTGAAGTTTACACAAAAATACAAAAAGTTAAAAACTGATGCTAATGGAATGACTTTTGTGACAAGATACATGAGAAAAAGCGGCTCCATACAAGAAGCGCAAAATCTCTTGCTATGAGTTGCACAAATAAAATATTTGGTAAACAAATACAGCAAATCTCAAAATATGCTATAATACTATTATAGCAATTTACAGCGCTTCATCCCTCTCCTCCACAATAGCCACACCACTCATATGTGCTAACAGTGAGATCACTGAATCTTGGAGTAAGAAGAGTACCTTAAGGTAATAAAACTCATAGCAGATATATGCCTTACCTATGAATCTATATTCCTCGTATTTGCACTTTCAGTCTCACTATTCTGATGGTCACAGCTGTAGTTGTTTCAGTTTCAAAAAGAAATCAAAAACACATATGAAAGTTAACACAGACTTTTTAAGATAAGAAAACAAAGATCATAAAAAATTATAGAAATTAAATACACAAATAAGTTAAACACACTTCACAGAAAAGAAGAGTGTAGGTTGCACAACAAATTTGAGTGGAGCAAGAAATATATCCTGAAGCTTCACAGACTTTTGAAAACAGTTTGCAAAGAAGTAATAACTGAGAAAACCCTATCACTTAGGGTAATGGAATCAAAACTGCAATGCATTCTAAACATGTACTAGATACATACCATGATGTACTGAGTAGAGAAAACAAATGGAGAAAAAACAACAGCTAGATAAAGTTAATGACTGCTTAATGGGCTTTTCTAAGAAACATATTAAAAGACTCAAGTCTTTACTTTTACTAAAAAGGGTTCAGATTTCTTAAATGTCTCACTCTTTTCTTCTATTTTTGTCAGATAAACATTCAATAGTTTGCACGTTGTGATGCTGAACATTGCTTGTAAGATGCTTTATTTATTTCTTTAGCCCGAAATGGTTTTGGGAATGAAATCTCAGTTTTAGAAAGTAGTGTCTGCCCATTTGAGTCACAACACTGGTGTTTTACTTTCCATAACCACAGTCCTTGAGGTAACTGCATATGTATACATAGTAGAACTGGATAGCCACTGTAGTGAATACAAATTGGGAGCACTATAAAATTACATACTTAATAAACAGACAAGCCTTTATATTCAGTTGCTCTTGCACTAAAGTTGTTCTTCTTGTATGCCCAATACATAGGAGCAACCAAATACACATCTGCAAATACCACAGTCCATTGCAGGCTTTTTAGTATTCACATCTCAGGAAACACTTTCATGTCCTATGTAGCAGTCTTTTGACAATAAGAAACAAGAAAATAATTATTAACCTAGTTGAAGTATATTTAAAAATGGAATTTTGACCAGCAAGTCAAGTTGCATGTTATACCTGCTTTGTCATTTAATATCACAGAAGCAAGCTCTTTTTTCTTTAAAGCTCCAGCTGAATGCCTTCTCTGTGTATTGTGCCTCTTAGAATGGCACAGGTAATTATTATCATGAATCTCAAAATAGCTTCTTTAATATAAAGCCTGTCTGAGATAAAAAAGATGCACATTCTTGAGATGAAAATCTTTAACATTGTGTTTCCTTATAGGCCATCCATCAGCGGCAGCACAAATGATTAGTGTACAGCCAACTGAGAAGCTCAAAATATGTAGTCCATCATTATATTATCAGTAATTGCAATCACTGTAAACAATGCCTAGAAGACAAAACACCTCATATTCTCCACTGTAAATAATAAAGTCAGCTCGTCATTGTTAAATATATTGTTTATAATCTTTAGTAAATACAAACACTGAGTAGACTTTGTTAGAGTATACAATTATTGCTTCTGTGCAACCACTTTATACCTACTGAGAAAATAAAAATAGCATTTGTGTTCTTCTATGGATGCTACATCATTCACTTTTGATAGGAGGCATAAATTATGGTCTGCAATGGTTGAAGAGCTGTAGTCTGATACAAATACATCTTGCAGACTTACAACACCAAACAAATTATTGACATGAACATGTCTATTATTTTAATAAATGAAAATTTGCAGTGATATTCCACACTAGTACATTATTTATAATACAGTCATGACCTTCCTGCTTAATCAATTGCTCAGGGAAAACAAGGCAGGACAGACCACACAAGGACTTTTTTTGTCTCTAATAAAAAATTGATCTGCATGTACAATTAGTGTTTCATTCATATCTACAAAATAACTTGCAATATGGGAACAGGATGTGTCTGGTCAAGGCCATATATCTGGGAATAAGCCTTTTGTGGCTCACTGCAGTTTTAACTGAAATATGCCAGGTAACAGAACTGGGTATTCTTGTGTATTTGAAACATATTTTGATCAAAGGGACATTATCACATTAACCAAGAAGTGTGCATACAGCCAGAGCATGCCATAATATTATTGGACACGTGGGATAATAGTAAACAATTGAAGACAAAAAAATATTATAGCAATTTATATACTAAGTATTGGCAGTCAATCTTCAGCACTGAAGAAATGATGTTACTTAAAATGTCCTGAATAAAGTAGAATAAAACAAGTTTAAAAAATCAATGAATTTCTTTCTTTTTTTTTTATTTCAAAAACCATTCATGTTTTTCCTTTCTTCAGACACCTTCTACTCTTCAGATTACCTTAACAACCTCACCAGGGTCAATTATTCTCAGTTAACAACCCCCACCCCCTTCTACTATCATCATGGATACTTAAACAAATGCTTAAAGCAGTAAAGTACTTTTTCTTCCAAAGATTGTGAAGCTTTATGCTTTGGCTATGCATATTCCAATGCCTAATGAAAATAAAATAAAAGAAATTAGCTAATGGAAATGATTGCATGCCAGTAATCATCAAGTAAAGAATGTGGCAGTGCCTGTCTTTTTCACAGTGTAATATTGAGAAAACTCAGCAAAATTAATACAGCAAAAGTTCCATTTTAATTTTTTAAATTAAATGAATTGTTTTCAGAGATTTTATATTATGTAGGAGTGTTTCTTATAGACAGTCATTAAATTGGTAATGTGTTGAAAAGAGATTCACCTTACAGGTAACTTGTGTTGCTTTCACTGGAAGTTGAACTTTGACCCTGGATGCTCTTCACTCTTTGAGAGTGAATTGACAAATGATTGCAATACACCTAGAACTGACATGAGCACTAGGCCAAACTAATCACTATGATCATGGAAGTTCTTACGTTAATACATTCGTTAATATGTATTAACCTATCAAATAAGTGTCCAATGTTGTTGTTTATCATAACAGAACAGTAGTTCAAATTACATACCTCACTTAGCTTCCTAAATTAGTGCTTTGATAAAATAGAAAATGTACAATAGAGGTGTGTTTGTGTCATCTAGTATACATACAGCTGCATTACATTCATGAAGTTTATTAATATTAAAATCCTGGTTTGGTAATGTGATTGCGCAAGGTATCTTCAGAGAAGCTCAGTGTTCCAGTGGCTACTTCTTTCTTTCAGTACTGTGTCTTTGTTTATCCTTGTCTTTAGTGTCCACAATTGGCTATACCTCTCAAATTTAATCTACATATTTATGGACAAAGCAAAAAATAATTAGGGAAAAGGTCCCAAATTAGGGATACTTTTTAAATCCTGGTACTATTAACTTTAGACTTCTGGATATATTTTCCAATTTAAAGAAGGATATAACAAAATCCTGGAAACAAATTAGAATTGTCTCATCAAAATTTGGGTAGCTAAGAGGTATACATGTAATTAGGGAACTAAATGAATAAACTTTATACATGGTTTCACCTTAAAGGTAAACAATGTGTGTCTTTCCAACTGTATCAGGTCTACTCCTGCAAATTTCTACAATATATCCACCTTCTTTGTCTTCATTTCTCTTCTCAGATATGAAGTTACAAGGCTTGACTTATCACTGTTCTGCCATCCAGAAAAGGAACACATTTTTCCCCTCCTCACCTGCATTTCTTTTAAATCATATCTCTTCTGAAACTTATGTCTGTGGCTTAGCAGATGTTTTCTTTGATTGTAAATAAGAGAAATGGTTGATTATACCTTCTGTTATAAACATATATAAAATCCTCCAGCAGCCAAAAATTTAATTTCTCATAGTCAGGAACTACTGACAGTTGACCTAATCATGGGGAGTTGAGTAATACTTGAAGGTTATATGGTAAATGCACACTGCTTCCTGGCAGTTAGTGGAAAGGATTAAGGGTATCAGCTAATAACAAGCTGCTTCCTCTACAGGTCAGGGTGTGATTCCCTGAGACTATGTTTACTTATTGTCTAACTCAAAGTTAATTAGACAGCTTATGAGCAGTTACAAAAATTGGGCTAGGCTCCTTAAAAGTTATCTTGTATCTCTATGAAGCTATTAAGTTACCACATCTGAGTCCCAGAATGGCTGGATTGAAGGTCCAAAACTGGGAACTTACACAAACTAAGGCAAAGTTTCCTGAATATCAGTGTATTCCCTGTCTATGAAGTATGGCAATCTTAGAGTTAGCATGTGTATAAGTAGTGGGGGAGCATGGAGGTTGCAGGGATGCAAGAGGGTTTGCATTTTTACAAAAAATAAATAAACAGTAAAGGAGCACAATGATTGTCAACATTCACTGTTCTCTTTTAGTTTTGATTTTTTTCATAATGCTGGGACTCAAAATTACAGTTCACAAAACTGCAATAGGCAAACAAGCTTTATTCTGTATAGCTGCAGCTCAGAACTATAATCACTCATGCAGCAAGATTTCATTTAACTCAGAATGAGCCTTGTACCATCCAGTGGACCCTAACTTTCTGTAAGTTAAACTTATCAAGATTATTTTGTACACAAATGCATACCCAATGTTTTCTGAAAAGGTTAATGATATCTCTGCAGTAGCAAGTCCTTGGTCTATTGCATTTATGGCAATGCATATCTAAAACTGAATACTGACATTCTTTACTTATAATTAAGTAATGCAAATTGTAAAATTAAATGTATAAATCTTATTGAAATGTGAGACACACAATGTCAAGTTCAGAAACACCGAAAAGAACAGGAGAAGAATAAATATTGAACATTGTTCTTCCTCTTTAAAGTTCATTTTAGGAGGATATATACCCCTTGCACCCCAAAGTTATATCTCTATATCTCTATCTATATATCTATATATCTATATATCTATATATCTATACCCGGGATTCATGAAGCTCGTGGCAAGGATGGTGTTAGCCTTGTGCCGACCATGCGGCATAGAGATGGACCAGCAGCACCACATACATATTAATGAAAGCACGCTGCCATAACGGCCACATGCATAGGAAACATGCACGAGTGCAGGGGGCATGTCAAAGTGCTGCAGGGAGGCGTGAACATGTCGGCTGCATACTCACAACCTAAAATGCTGACTAGTACAGCCTGCCTCTAATAATAATCACTCCTGTCAGTGTCCGTGGATACTGAAATGTATGCAAAGCATACAAGACATTTTTGCGAACACCAAAATAAAAAGTAAACACAAAGGCACATAGCTGAATATTGAGTGCCTGTCCCTCGAACAAATGATATTTAAAACCCTGTGCCGATATTCCATTGTAGTGTCGATAGTTATACCAAGTGGAAGCAAAACACATCGTGTTAGCGCACCGCCAATTGTTAAGCCTAGCCCAATGGTTAGGGTTACCACCTTTCCTACATTGTGAGGGACAGTTCCCCTCTAGGCAGTTGTGTCCATACCAAAACCATTATAAATGTCAAATGTCCTGTGATTGCAGGACATAATTATGTCCCATATTTTATGTAACAGTCCCATACAATACTTATTTCCGTATATAAAATACCTAAATGTTACAAGAAACAGAATAAGCAAGCAAATGAAACAGAATAATCAACTACACCGCTACAACAATAAAAGCTTATATTTAGGCATAAAACGAAAGTACTATCCCATGTATTGACCATGGGAATGTGTTGGCCTGTAAACTCTAATGTGTGTCCCGAAAATGTCCCATCCTGGTCATATGAAAAGGTGGCAACCCTAACAATGGTCAAAGCATTCGCCCAATATCTGACCATTTGCGGTCCAAGTCGTCCTTGTCAGGACGGCCCATAGATGAACCGGTATTACCCAGGTCTACCTACTATGTCATGAAACATAAGTATTTATGTGTACCTATGTGCATGAAGTACAGCATGTGGATGATCAGAAATCCTACGGTAGTCCTCATAACCATATTGAAACCAGAGATATGTAGTGTACGCAATGTGTTCTGTTGACTGTGCCATGGGCCATCAACCAGAGAAGGGATGGATGGTGTCTGTGGACTATGGGGATGGGGGGTGATGGGTAATGTAATAATTTGCCAAGGGGAGACTGGGTTGGATGCACAATAGGTGAACTGGAGGTATATGAGGCAGCAGTGGGTGAATCAGGAAGATAACCAAAGAACAAATATTCCCATCCACAATACAATCCCACAAACATATGAACATTAAAAAGTGCAATATACATGTACAGAAATGTTACCAGCACATACCCACATAATAGTCTGGCCTGAACTGAGCCATCCAACCCCAACGCACCTGGATACATAATTGAATACCCATCATCCCCTTCACAGAACATCACCCCCCCTTCCTGAACATCCACCAAAACCACCCATACTCGGGCTGCTAGATAGGCGCAGCCATATCTGCACATAGTGACCTCTACTCATATCTAGTAGGCAGTCTCACCCTAGGCAGTCTCAGGATTGCAAGCTATGTATCCCTTG
Source organism: Protopterus annectens (assembly GCF_019279795.1). Taxonomy (NCBI): domain Eukaryota; kingdom Metazoa; phylum Chordata; order Ceratodontiformes; family Protopteridae; genus Protopterus; species Protopterus annectens. The sequence continues at coordinate 1,865,579,761 of NC_056737.1, forward strand.
CATGTATAACCCTACCTTATTTTCGTAAAGCTAAAGGAATCAAGGTCATCGATCCCCACAATTTTTGGATATCCCTCATGGTTATAATATCTTGAGATTAGACCAAACTGCCAAAAAGGTTGGTGGGGTAGCAATACTGTACAAATCTCATTTACGGGTCACTTCTTTAGTAGTACAACCACCTCTAGATACTAATGTGGAAATTCTTATCTCCAAGCTCCAGCTCAATACTACTAAATCTATATACATAATATGCTCCTACCTACCCTCAGGCAATAACATCAGCATCTTAGAAAGTATCCTCTGCTGACTTTCTACATCCTTCCCACAGGAAACCATTGTACTCGGTGACTTTAATATAGACTGGAACATCTGTACCACTCATAAACCCACAACTCATATAAACCTCTATGGCTTTTCCCAAACTATTACCACCCTTCCAGAATCCATAAACCCAGTTGCAAAGAAAGTATCTTAGACTGGATCTTAATTAACAGCCATCCTCTCTCTTATAAAGTAGGTATCCTTCCTGATGATATTAGTGACCATTCACTTACCTTTATATCTAGACAAAAATCCTTTATCCCAAACCAAACTACCTTTAAAATCACCCGCAAGAAAAAAAATTTGAATCCAGCAAACTTTCAAGCAGAGCTTCAAGCCTGTGACTGGTCACCCATAAGACACCTCCCCCTTGATGAAGCAGTATCCTATTTTAAATTCTAAATTCTTACAAATTCTCGAATTCCATGCCGCCTCACACTCGATAAGCACTAGAAGCAAAGCAGCCTCATGGCTTACTAAAGAGACTAGACAACAAATCCTACTAAGAAATAAAATCTGGTCCAAATGGAGAAACACTAAAGACCCAATTTATCGGCAATACTTTAAACAGCTAAGAAATGCCACCAAAAATCAATAGTTCATGATAAAAAAAAACTATTACTTTAAACTCCAGAAAATGCACCACAATCAACCCCATACCTTCTGGTTAGGCATAAATAGACTTTTACACCCAGGCCACTCCAAAACACCAACGCCATCAGGTCTCTCTCTAAACACTCCAAACAAGATTGCTGATACTTTCAATACCTTTTTTACTGAAACTGTCCAAGCTCTAGCTAAAACCTTACCACCTGTTAATTCTACCCTCTCATCCTCCCTAACAACCATACCATCTACCTTTCACATAAAACCTATTCCTACATCCCTCATCTATACTCTACTTCATAAACTTAAACCTTGTACTCCCTCAGCTGATCTCCTACCACCTGAATACCTTCAAACTTCTGCAAAGGTTCTTGCCTATCCAATTTCTATCCTAATCAATAGAACCATCACTGAAGGCTGCATTACTTCTCTCTGGAAAATCTCTCACATAATCCCACTTCACAAGGGTGGTAACTCAACTGAACTCTCTAACTTTCGGCCTATAGCCCTACTCTCTCCACTAGCCAAAATCATGGAAAAATGCATCCGTCAACAATTTCTTGATCACATTCTCCAAAATAACCTTCTAGCTGACTGTCAACATGGTTTTAGACCATTCCACAGTACCACCACTGCTCTCCTATCTTTTACGGACTGCATTAATAAACATTGTAATAATAACATGCTCTCCTCTGCACTATTCATTGACCTAGCTAAAGCTTTTGATATGGTTAACCATCAAATACTTCTCAACATACTCAAATCATTCTCACTTGACACACAGGCATTACAATGGTTCAAGTCCTACCTACACAATAGACAGCTGGCTGTCCTTTGGGATAATAACCTATCCAAACATCTCCCTATTACCCTTGGTGTTCCTCAAGGCCCTATCCTGGGACCTCTACTCTTCTCCATATTCATTAATGACCTTTCTAAAAATTTACCTCTACCTACCTGAATACAATACGCAGATGACTCCACTTTGATTTGTAAAGCCTCCTCTTCATCTGAACTCCAATCCATCACCCAAACAGTATTTAACCTAGTTGAAAACTGGTTCCAACAACGTTGCCTCCTCCTAAATGCCAAAAAAAACAAACTATTGCTATTTACTCCAACTATTAAATCCTCCCCAATAGATTTCTTTATTACATCAAACAATCGTACAATCGTAGCTCCTGACCTGACTACCAAACTCTTAGGTATAATAATTGACCACAACCTTAACTTTGACTCACACATTAATGCTACTATTAAAACAGTAAACAGAAAATTTGGATCCTTGTATAGGATAAAACCTTTTCTCACCCCAGAAGCCAGAACTACAATTGCCCAGACCCATCTGATCTCCACCCTCCTCTATGCCTCCCCCATTTATACTAATCTTTCCAAAAGCAACCTAAATAAATTGACTACTTCTTATAACAATATTGCCAGGTTTGCTACTGGGTCCCCATTTAGAACTCATCACTGTCTAAATCTCAAACTTCTAGGATGGCTAGAACTACATAACCAGCTAGAATTTCAACAACTCACCATTACCCATAAGATTCTGTACCAACCTAGTAATACTCCTATTCTCAGTAGCCTCATCTACCCCTA
>NC_056737.1:1865587295-1865692295 GCF_019279795.1 Protopterus annectens
TCACTGGTCAGGCTGCTGATTCTGTACAGTTGAACGCGATGCCGTCACCTAATGGGCAGCCAATCTCGATGCTGTAGTCATGTAGTCCGATGTAATAGGCATCACAAGGTAATATTGTGGCCCTCGTTCCCACCCGGGGGTGTGAGTGACAAATGCAAGCGCCAATGTCGGTGCATTTGCAAGTGCAGGAGTGAGCAGGTGTAAGCATGTTTGGCTACCAGTATGCGAGTATTGCACTGGTAAAGCAATGTAGAGGCTAACTGAGTGCAAGAGGCTGTATCCAGTGGTCAGCAGTGCTTAACACTGCGCAAACCCATGCACACCCACTCCCAACTGCTTTAATGTGCCTTACTCCCTCCATATCCAATGGGCTTGTTCTGCCCTGCAACCAAATAACTGTCCTTTGCAAGGGTCGGAACCAGGACCCTGCACACACAGCTAATGTGTATTACCAATACGCCATAGCAGATATACAGACAATGGACAGTACCACAAACATATCATGCAACGCAGTTATTCAACAGTATAGGAATGTATCCCATCTTGTAGATGTATATGTGAGTGTTTATGTCCAGCATATATGTGCATACATATATAGAGATGTATCAGTGACATACCGTGTGGCAACAAAGCATTACAAACAAATGAAACGGGAAATACCAGTGACGCCTGTATTATGTACTGGTGTTGCTGTATGTGATCACAAGACTCCCTCAGACAGACATGTGTGAGTCATACATGCAAATAGTTGTACTTTGGCCATATACATCACTCTGTGCATATAATGTACATTAACACAACAGTGCCTGTCCAATCATTATGTGTGAACAGTACTCTTGCAAGGTGCTGTGAGCAACATCATCATCATGATAAAGGTAAATGAGGTAACCACAGATGGACCGGTAATGTTGTGTGTACAATGGGGTCGTCCTCATCACGTGTACCTGGACCATGTAGGAGTGATGTGCATACCAGGATCATGCACCTGAGGGACAGGGGTGAGGATAACAGGAGTATGTTGTGATGCATATTACAAGGGTTTCATGTGTCCAGTGGGCACGTGTGTGTAATGGACAGCTGTGTATAGGGCAGATGTTGTCCTAGGAGCCGATTGGCCTTATGTGTCTGTAGGCGAGGGTCAGATGTTGGGGAAGGAGTGTAGGTATGGCCATGGAGGATAGGTAGGATCACAGAAAAGACAGCATACATGGTTGGTATATGACACATGTGGGGGGATACACCCTGGATGGGGATAGGTTTTCGGCATTCAAATGCCCATGGGAACAGTGGGACAGAGGTCCCCAGCCATGGGCAACTGCCACTGTACCTACAAAACTGCAAAGGAGGCAGTGCTAGGGGCTGTCCAGGAGGGGCAGCACTAACCTGTAAATATGACACTCCGCCCTTGAACTGGCGTATCTGGCTTCGTAACCCCTTAGGGAGCCCCAACACAACACGTCCAGGACCACCCAACAGCAGATATGTACCTGTCTGGTCCTGCTCCCAGGGGGGGACATGCTCCATCCTCAGTGGTGGTACCATCAGAAGGTGGTGCAGAGCCAACAGAGGTTGATGTCTATGGCTGGGCCCCAAATGTGCTAGTGCCTGGTGCCATGGTCAGCTGAAGTGGGACAGGAGGTTCTGCCGGGACCTCCCAACCCATTCAGCCTATGGTGTTGCATTTTAAACCCATATATGGCTTAGTGATAGACAGCAGCATACAAGATTAACTATGACAGTATGCATAGATATCACCAGCAACCCAACACAACAGATGGTGTACATTTGCAGAGGGAGCACAGCACATGCATATATACTGCATGCCAACTGTACAATGTGTAGTAGACGTGTGACCGCAGCTATGAACAGTTGCCCATTATTGGCTTGTCACTGGGCACCCCACACAGTGTCTGTCATACCACTGTCTCATGTGACACATGTCCAGTCAGGGATGCGATGGTAGTAACACATACCTATAATCATGTACTGTCTGCAATCCTCACAACATGCTTCTGCTGTGCACAGATGTGTGCTCAGTGTGTATCACAGGAAACAAATGGTTGCACACACTGACCAGTTCACAGATGGCCCTACAGATGGGGGTCCCTCATGAACAGAGTACTGTCATGTCTGTATTATAACGTGCAGAATAGCTATTACCACACATATGTCAAACAGGCAGTAGTCTCAATGCAGCATAGCTACACTTACATGCTGTAGTCATGTGTGGCACATCACCCTCCTGTCTTTAGGCTATTTCCTACTGTGGAAAATGATTGAGGTACATCCAGATATCATCTGTGATGCTGTGTCAGAACACCACATCCAGGTACCACTCACAGCGACTGTCATGGCCAGAAAACACCATGTTTCCCTAGATAGTTTACTGTGTTTATCATGCGGATGGCTATGGGAACACCATCACAGCTGTACCACATGCAATCAGCTAGAGGAAGACTGCAATAGGTGCAGAGGCCATCACCTGACCATGTCCATCACTTACAATACACATGCTACTGCTGTGCAAGTGTACACCTTCACATCCACCAGGGAGTGTGTGGGTGGGACAGACAAAGTACACCAGGGAAGGGCTTGGAGACTTAACCATAAGCATCATCTGTCACACGCAGAACAGTACAGGGGTCAAACCCTTGACTACTCATTACCATTACATGTGCATGACATTACTACATGTGCCACAAAGGCGACATGTTGCTGTGCTGGAAGAACATATGTGTGTAGGTGAGTGACATCTGCAACAGATATAGTAGACTTACATTAGGTTTGGAACACATGGCTGTCCACGTGAAAGGATGCCATTGTCACCACAACCACACTCTCTAATGGACACGCATTCACACCTTCGCCAGGGCCACCAATACACAGCATACCTACTTAGTTTGCCACACTGCAGTAATGCACAGGACCACATGCACCACAGGGGATATCTGGAGGTTCTATGGGCTAGGGCATGTGAAAGTGCTTGACATCTGTTGGTATGCCAGTGAGAGTTATACTGGGAGTGACTGTGGTTGGGAGCATCACAACCCACATGCAGACACAGGGTGCCAGTACTGGCATGCAGGTATGCATTGCTTCATGGGGGTGTAGTGGCTGGCTGTGCAAGATGGCTGTACAAGGCTGGGTGAGGGGTAATCCTTGGCATTGTGTCACCCAACAATGGTGTGCAGTGCAGGGGTGTAGTGTCTGCAATGTCCCACACAGATGGGTACTGCATTATCTGGCCTGACATCCTGGTTACCAATGTGTAGGGCCATAGCTTTGCAATGCATGCCACATCTGTGTTTGATAGTCCTTCACATGGACATTGCCTGGGATGTGCATGTCCCACAATATTGTACAGTGACATGTACAGGTGTAACTGGTTTGGCAGACACATGTTGTGTACACAGCCTGTTATACCCTGATATGCCAATACTGGCCTGGTGTGGCGAAACCTGCTAATAGTGAGCAGGTTGGCCCTGCACCTGCATGGATAGTATGATACATGTAATCCGTGGTGTAAGTGGCATGGATCCATACAGGGCACATGTGTACAGCTTTGTCTGGCCTTTGTGGATCACATTTGATGGCACCACATATGTTCAGGCATTCAGTGTGGAACATAGTGAAGGCACAATGTCCACATATATGTGCCTCTTGTACCACTGTACAGGGTGCCATGTCCTCTGCAGTCCACTGCATTCACACCATGCCTACTATTTGTCCTCAATGTGCATGGTACTAGCAACATACAGGTTTATCCTAGGCAAGTTTGTTTGTGCATGGCACATGGGTGTGGGACATATACCGGATACTAGTAGGGTTGCATACTTAGTTCACCAGGCCTTTTGCCAGATGTATGGGTATGGCTTGCCAGCACAGTCCCTTGGCTGACTGACAGCTGTACTCCTTGTGAGGTGGCCAATGTGTCATAAGATGGATACCATATAGGAAATCTACAAAACCAGCTCCCAAACATGTCCAATGGTAAGACAATCATAGCCACCTCTACACAGGCTCTGACAGACAAACACACACTTGCCATGTCCTGTATACAAACTCCTACCATATCACACTGCAGCAATACGCATTTAGGGCATGCGCTACGGCGAATGCTACAAAGTACTGTACTTGCCTCACGCAGGCAGACACACGCACACACACACACACACACACACACACACACACACACACACACACACTTGGCATGTCTGGGATTAGAGCACTGACCTAACTACTTTACTACACTACAACATTATGCAGTTACAGAACGCGCTACCGAGATTACTGGGACACAGCACTCCCAGAGGTGTATTTGTAGGTGGGTGACATCATCAGCCTTGCATAAGGTGGGTATAAGAAATGTAAGGAGTGTGAGCAGTCGAAAAGCATTACTCAGTCCTCAGGCAAATGGAGACACACACACACACACACGGCAAGTGTGGGACTAGAACACTGACCTAACTACTTTATTACACTACAGCATTACACAGTTACAGAATGCACTACCAAGATTACTGGGACATAGCACTCCCAGAGGTGTATTTGTAGATGTGTGACATCATCGGCCTTGCCAAAGGTGGGTATAAGAAATGTATGGAGTGTGAGCGATCTAAAAGCATTACTCAGTCCTCAGGCAAATGGGGACACACACACATGCAAACACACACATGGCAAGGGTGGGACTAGAACACCGGCCTAACTACTTTATTATACTACAGCCTTACGCAGTTACAGAACGCGCTACCGAGATTACTGGAACATAGTACTCCCAGAGGTGTATTTGTAGATGGGTGACATCATCAGCCTTGCCAAGGGTGGGTATAAGAAATGTATAGAGTGTGAGCAGTCTAAAAGCATAACTCAGTCCTCAGGCAAATGGGGACACACACTGCAAGTGTGGGACTAGAACACCAACCCAACTACTTTATTACACTACAGAATTACTCAGTTACAGAACACGCTACCAAGATTACTGGAACAAAGCACTACCAGAGGTTTATTTGTAGGTGGGTGTCATCATCAGCCCTGCCAAAGGTAGGAATACGAATTGTATGGAGTGTGAGCCATCTAAAAGCAATTTACAGTCCTCTGGCAAATGAGGACAGAAATACACACACACATGCCAATGGTGGGAATGGAACACCCGCCTATTGACAGATCACTATTACAGTACTACATACTTACAAGTCACGCCACACACACTACACATTTCAAGGCTGTCATTATGACCTTCTAGGAATGTGGACATCAACAGGGATGCTGGCAGTCAAGATGTACATACCTGTGAACCTGTGTGTTTAACATAAGAATCCATCTTGACCTGGAGTATGCCCATCTGTGGAATGAACGACTACTACCACTATACAGGGTTACAATGACCATGCCCATACACAGAGGCACATAACCGATACAAGGTGTCACTGGGCATGCTCACAGACTTAGTAGCACAGGGCTGTTCGGAATTCACTATGTGTCCATCTACACAAAGACATACTGGGCATGCTCATACACTTAGTAACACAGGGCTGACTGAGTGCACTCTGATTCTAAAAACGGACGGCCACATTGGCCATACTAATACAGGTAGATGTAAATAACACATTGTAATGGGCTCTGATGTTAGTAGTTGTCATTGTTAGCAGAAACGCTGCTCTACATATATTTGACACCGGTCTTTTACACGACGTCTGCTGTCATTCTGGGATGGCATGGCTGACAGTAGACAGGCCTTTGACACATATCACATGCATCCATGATTCAAGGGAGTGGGGATAATACCCATGTCACATCCACCCACACAGTGCTATTCCAAGGCAAATGGCTGAAACACAGGAGAACTCCCTGACACCTACAGGACAACTGCATTGTTTTCTTATGCTAACCAGTGCTAGATGTGTAGTATCCATAATCACAGCTGGTCACTGTAGATCCAACAATGGGGACATCTGTGCAGTGAGGAACACCTGGCTGCTGTCTCTGTAGTGCACAATAGCACTACTACCATATACCTCAGAACCTAACCCTACCACCATATACCTCAGAACCAGACATGTGGGCCATAATACAGGTACGGACAGCACCAGGTGGTGTCCCCACATACATAAAGGCCACTCATATGTACTGACCAGTACCTCCACAAAAGGCATCACAGATGAGTCATGTGCTGGACACAGTGTCACATGCTGCATTCTAGGATGTAAACCTCAGACACCACCATGCCCTCGGACCACCAACATGCATCCATACATGTTGTAGGATATATAAGAGTACACCACCATGTGACCCTTGACCTGTGGACTATACCAAGCTCTGCATCAACTGTAGAGAGTACCCAGGTACTGACACAGTTGCATCATGTATTATGCAATGCAATTATACCACTGTCTGTAACCAGGTCAGCTGTACACATACCAGGGGCCCTCGGTACTTTCCACCATTAGTTGATGACTGTTGCTGTACACCAGTACTCACCCTCATGTATGGATATGACATACATGTACCTGCCCTGGGTATGTACATGCCACACACACACACACACACACACACACACACACACACACACACACACACACACACACAACATACATGTAAATGTTGTTGTCCTTTGTGCAAACAGGTGGCTACAGCCATTACACACATGCACATGGAATGTAGGTCCATGGATGCTGAATGCTAACAGTACATAAGGTGTGATATCAATGTTGACAGAGGTAACATTCCCTCTGTACCAGTCACCCATTACACCCATCATATCATACAACAGTCCATGTGTCATGTATGTCATTACACATGTCCACCAATTGCAATGCCTACAAACATGCCCAAATGACAGGATTCTAGGACCTACACACCTGTACATGTAGTGTTGTGCATTCAGATAACATGTGTGTGCAGTTGCTGATATATGCAGGTGACGTGTATCCTAGTACATCATGCAGTTGCAATGCAGCCTCAACATCGCCAATGGAATATGTTGATATGCTGAATGTACGGAAAGATGTACCTCAGGTCTGGACAGATGTGTGGAAATAACTAAGTGTGGGGCATCTTTGCAGATGGATGTTTGCTGTGGACAGCTCACAGGTGTGTCACAAGCGGTCCTACAATAACCTGTGTAACTGGTAAGCAATGGTTTTGTTAATTGAAGGACATAACACACAACTTAGACAGCGGTCAGGGTGACAGCGAAGGTAAATCACTTGACACCTGTTAATTAATAGTTAAGATGTCCCGTGTACATATATCAGCACTGTTGCCACAGGAAGCGTCGGTAAAGTTTGTAATGTGTGCAATACTGCTGTACATCTGTCATACATAGCATGAGCTAGGCAGGTCTGAGATTCACAGTACTGGCATGTGTGGTTGCGTGTGTGTCCATATATGTCACATATGGTGGGGAAAACATATCAATTGTTACTCACTCTCCTCTACACTAGTGTACACATCTGTACAGACTGCAATGTAGAAAGCAGGACATAGGCAGGGGCATGTATCTCACACATGTGAGGTATCTGTATGTGCGTGACATAGGTGTATTCAATACTGAATGCCACAGTGTGTGTATGTGTGTGTGTATGTAGGGCTGTCTTGTCCCTGGGGTGAGGATGTATGGTACCATACTGAACTGATAAGTCCCCTCCCCCCATCCAGGTGATGCATTTTACTATCCATGTTGATGTCTCCGATCTTAGGCCATACTGACTACCCGTACATGTGTATTCTCTGTGGTGCATCATGTAGTTGCACAGTACTGTCATGATGATTTGCACATAGGCAGGGGTCCTCACCTCACCAGTAGCAACTGTGTGCGAGTGTGTGTTACTGTGTCGGTGAATCCGTGAGTGTGTGGGTGTGTTACTGTGTCAATGAATACATGTGTGTCAATACCTGAGTGTGTGGGTGCAGTTGTGTGTTGGCATCCTGTCATGGGAATGTGTATTACTGATTCCTAATGAGACATCACACTTCCCACTGGCCTCTACCCTTGTAATCAGCTAGACCACTCTCTTACCTCACCACTCCATGTAACTGTACCTGTGATGTCACCCTTTATGGATGTCATTTCTGTAGCCACAGTAGCTTAATACACAGCTATCATGCTCCTGTATCAGTAGACGTGTTTCAAACGTGGGACATTCTCACTGGTATGTGGCAGCTACACGGTGCATGCTGGTATATTCATACATACCTGTGAGTAGTCCACATTGACATATGGGACACTAACTGCAAACACTGGCATCCACTGGCACGTGCAATTAGACCTGAAGGAGGACAGCAGAACATCATTACCAACATGCAGTTACTGTTGTTACACAAGACACATACTGTTAACAGTATGAAATGCATTGTACACCTGTAGTACATAGTATTTCTACTGCCTGTCAACAGTACTCAACAATTGTAAAATGCACTTATCTTCCTAGTCTGTTCACCCTGTGCATCAGACCATATGAGCATGTCCCTGCACCGATGGTGTGGATGTCAGGGATGCGGCACAGGCATCATTATATGGACAGGGCGATAATGTTTACCAGTGGCCTAGGCAGCATCATTGGATGACATCATGTGTGTTTGTTAGGACCTTTGATCTAATTGGGCATGTGTGGATGTTATGCATGTGTGTGTGTTGCGGTGCCCTACATATGTTTCCAGTGTGTGCATGTATGTATGCACACAGTTCTGCCATGTTTCTGGCCTACACAGGGATATTATTGACAGCTGCAGACTGTACAGGTGAGGTTTTACAGTTCACGATGTCTGGCAATGGACATGTCACCTGTGCCTGCCAGGGGTTGCACGGGCACTACCAAGCAAAGGTGCAGATTGGGTACTGTCTGATGTCACTTGTCCGCTGGAACTGTGTCCCTGTTGGGACCGTCCCGGGCCACATGCACGTGGCCTGTTGTGTCATGGTGTGGACAGCACAACACCAGATGCACTGCTGCTGTTACCGCCATTATGGGAGTGGACATGTGAGGTAGCTCGTACATGTAGACCTGAAACAGGTGATGTAGCAGGCCTACATCCATGTGCCCGATGCCTCACTCCTACCACATGTTCCAACAGAGACAGCTCATGCTCATGCATTGTCATGCCACAGTCAAGGACTCCACCCATATCACCCAACCATCTATCGAAAGCTTCAGCAATCTGCTGTTGAGCATTTACCACTGCCTGGATGTTGTTGTTTAAAAAACGGACAGCAGCCCTCTGAAGACTCTGATCTTCTCTGATGTGCTGTTCAGCACGTGCCTGTGCCTGCTTTACAGCCTGAAACATGTGTCTGGTGACACCAGCTGCTGTGCTTTGTCTTGCAGGAGTATGTTGGCCAGAGATCCTCCTACGAGCAGAAATAGCCACAAGCCTGTGTGGGGCACCACCAATCAGTTGGCTGACACCATGGTGTGCAGGCACACCTTCCATAGCCCCCACACTTTCCTGTTCCAAGCTACCACACGCCAACTGTACTTCCTCTATGGCCACTGGTGATGGGGTATGTGCAGGCATGGGATCTGTGTGCAGGGATGAGGGGGATATAGCTGGAATGGCAACCAGTGGCACAGTTTCAGCCCCTGACAACTCTGCCTGTGCCTCAATCATACGTTCATCATCACTGCTAGAGTCTGTGGGGACACTAACATCAGATGTACCACAGGAGGGCAACGCACCTACATCACCTGTGAGGGCAGACAAGAACTGTACATTACAATCTATACAATAGACACACACACACACACACACACACACACACACACACACACACACACACACACATGCATGTGATATGACAGAAGGCATGCAACATGCATGTGATAGGGCAGACGGCATGCAGCGCAGACAATAATAGTGGTAGTTATCATACATCCCTGGGTTGCACACAACAGCATGCATGTGTCATAGCAGACGGCATGCAAATTACACAATCATAGTAGTAGTTAGCATACATCCCTGTGTTGCACCATGTAGATCAGCACAGGTTAACACTACACCTGCCTGATGTGTGGCATTTGACCTTGACAATCACATGTGGTATGACATGTGATCTGCTGACGTGTGCAATGACATGCATACATGTTTAACACAATAGTGTCCTGTCAAATATACAGTGGGGTAATGGTGTCCCAATGCAGTATCGTCTGTCCGCCCTGCAGATATACTGCACATTTAGCTGATGTGCATAGCCATTGCAGGGAATCATAAGGCGTCTCTATTGCTATACAGTGTGAGTTACAGACACAGTTCATAGCCAGACATGGTGAGCACGTTGGTACACCATGTCCCATATGACATCTGTGTACCACACACACACACACACACACACACACACACACACACACACACACACACACACACACACACACACACACAAAGGAGCAAGTATGACATTGATATCTGACACCAGCAAGCGGAATGTACTGTATCTGTGGGCTGATGTAGATACTGTACAGGTGACTGCTGTCATGCTGAGACACCCTCAAGATGTTCAACACCTCTTATGTGGAGGATTGATGTTACGCCTACACAAGATGTGCACATGCCTGTAGGATGTCCAGTGTTCTACATCTACAATATAACCATTACACAAAGGCCATTGTTGGACTATGTGTAGCCATTGTATGACAGGGTGTACAAACAAGCACATCATGTCTATTGTGTGTGTTGTTCCATGTCTCTGGCCATCCTCCATGGCCATGTGTGTACATGTGTTGGCCAAATTATTGTGACGGGCATCTATTTCACATGTCTGTGTTGTCCCATATGGCATACACCCATAGATGTCATATGCTCCACTGATGACAGGGTTATGCAGACAAAGGGTGGTATGTGGGATATGTTTTCAGGTTAGGTAGGCAGTGTTGCAGCCAGGCCACTAGATGTCATGGACGTGTCAAGATAGCACATCATATTGTGTGACATTCATAGCAAGACTATGATCCACACCAGTGAATCCTGTGGGCTGGCCATACACCAGCCCACTGTGTAGTACTGTTTGTATTCCCCAGATGTGTAGGTCTGATCTGTAGTACATGTCCCTACAGTGAACAGCACCTCCACCATTGTATGCACAGCTGTCCACACATCTGGCAATGACAGTTTGTGAGGATTCATGTCAGTGAGATGATTCACATAGTTTGCAAGTGTTGCACATGGGTAAGCATTGTGATGCATTGCAGGTCCCACCTGTATATTGTGACAGGACCATACATTATGTGTACATGTTGTAAATGGCCACATGGCAGATAGATCTGTGCATTACGATTCCTGGTAAATAATAACAGTCTCACCTGCAACGGGCTGCTGTCACAGCAGAATGCCAGAGGTGCCTAAATTGGAGTAACACAGCGGTGTGAGCATTATCCACGCCTGTATGATGGCTACAGGGTGCAATATGCATGTTAACACATACACTAGTACATTAGACTATACTATGGTGTATGCCCATGTGTGCATACACAGAGTAGCATACTATAGTATGCGGCATGTGTGTATACATGCCTTGCATATGATGTTACATTACATATTGTACAGTGACACATGCAACTATATGGAATATAGTTGTTATAGGTACAGTACTGACTTACCTGGCAACTCCAGGCTCAGTGATTGAGAGACACCCACCTCCACAATATTAGCTAAGGCTTGTAAATGTGGTTCTGCAAGTGTCCCCAGGTTGGCCAGTAGCTCCTCAGTACGCGTCACCACCTGTTGCACCTTGTTCCCTGGCCATTGCACTCACACGCTGTTTTACCCATCTAATGAGGTCTGTACAGTATCTGAGCACCTGCTGGTATGTGCGGTTGTGGCCACCCACATCATTAACCCTCCTGCGAAGTTCCATCTTTAGGGCATCCTGCTGCTGTGTATCCTGTGGCACATGGCTGAACAGGATATCATGATTGTCAAGTAGGTATGGGATGAGGGCCTCATCCTCCAAGCAGGTAAAAGGGGGTAGCCTTGCACGTGGCATACCTGGAAGACATAATGATGGGGACAGGTCACAGTAACTCACAGAGACATACAGAGCTACAGCTGAACATGCATGTGTATTGCATTTATTACGTTTAAATAGTTGTATTTGCAAACCTACATGACACTGACGTGTTTGTGTCGCACACGTGACACTCAGTGTTGAGTGGATATTATCACTATATATGTGTGTGTGTGTGTGTGTGTCACCTGATTACATTGCTCATACTAAATGTGGATGCTGTCTTGATGTGGGCATGTCTGTTTGCCTGTACTGGTGTTTCTACCTATCAGGACATGGCTGGATGTGTCCACATTAATGCAGTCGACCTTGATGCTGTGTATATGTCACATATCAAGACTTACACTGCCATAACAGACATGACCTGTGACCCTGCAGACTTGCTCACATAAGGTTTTACATGTTTGTGTTCTGCCATATACATCTACATGGCACTGTACAGCAATTCAACATCCTGCCATGTATCACCTGTGTTGCACATGTGATACACATGGGACACTGGCTAGCCAGATGGTATTTGCAGGGATGGATATCAACTATAGCATGAACAGTCAAAGTCAACTAGTAGACTATATGCCATGGGCCATGTATGAATCTAGGATGAAGGGTTACCTGGCAGTAGTTGACAGGCAGGTCTCTGTGGCCAGGTGGAGCAGTGCCACATTACTGATCCACAGGGTTATTGATACATTTACCATGCGGTCATCACACCATGTCTGAGAGGAGAGCGATGTGCAGCTTTGACGGACAGGAATGCATAGTATGGCAGGACTATATAAAGTGTATGGGACAAGGATCTGTCCAGCATGTGGAAGGTGGATGTCCATGAAGTATGTGTTTGAGATCAGGATGTGTACATGTAGCATGTCCAACATCACTGGGTTGGACATGGATTTATTCAGGGAATGCATCTTGCTACATAGTGGAGATGGGGAAAGGGAAGGGGGGTGTAGGCCATCTACACATGGCCAATACACCTTAAAGGAAATATGTGATCTGATATGGGCCACTTGAGTGTTGTGTATGGCTGGACAATGATCTATAAATTCATGGATGGCACCCTGTCATTATTAGGGTTGCCACATATGACTACCTGACAGGTGTGGTGATGTAGCTATCACAGGACAGACAACTGCCCAGCTGCATCCCTTACACACAAGTGTCCATTATGTTGACCGCTGCCTAGGTGGTAGTTCATGGGTACAGGGTTATTAACATAGGGGTGATAATGCAATATGTACTGTCAGATTGTGGCCGTATGTCACTCACACCTCACCCACAAAGCCCTTTCTGTATGTTGTCCACAACACTCCTGAGTTAGCTATTGATTGTGGGTCATAGTCATTTGCATACTTCAATAAGCAGATACCTTCTGTTTGTCTGTGAGGTATGGGCTACAATGAGGGGGAATACAATTCATTAACCCTGACTTTCTGTAGCTGCCACTGGTGTGATGAGCATGTATTATTCAGACACCTTCAGTAGTGTTGGTTCTGCCAGCAGTCCCATTGCAAAACACTCCTGTGACATAGGAATGTACATCTAGTATACCGAGTCTTGGTGGTACACAGTATGAGTGATGATGTCCTATGACCTGGCAAGGTTATGATATGCAGTGTGAAATCAACCTTACTGTCATCTACATCTGTATTGCTGACATCAATTTTTTGATCAAGGTTCGTGGCCTTCCAGACCAGACTCAGCAGGGTAGTAGTGCAGTACTTCCCATTATCAGTGGTGTCTCCCCCTTTGTGGGTTGTGATACCTGTTGGTGTGCACCACTCAGTGTGTACACAGCCTGACATGGAGCTATGCTTTACATGATGTGTACATGGAGAACATCTTGTTTTGCCATATGTGTATGATACAACCTGTGATGTGGACAGGTCCCATGCAGCATGAGTGCAGCTTGTACCTGCATAGATGTGGGTACAGGGGCCCTGTGGTGTACATGGATATATGATTGTGTACCTGTTGGGGGAGGCAGTGTGTTTATGTTATCCAAGACCCTATATGGATTGCTTATTCATGCTCAGCACTTGTTCGGACATTGTAAGCACTACATAAGCTACTAATTACTATAGCACTCAATCTTCCTCATTATCTAGAGGTAAACAGGTTTTGTACATACTTTTATCACTTGCTTAGAGTAAAGTAGTTTTATATTCAGGCATGTCCAAGAGTCAACTGCCAGTGTTCTCTCCTGTCTATCTGATGAATCTGGACATCTTGAGGCAATGTACACATTGCCTCATGTACACAGACAAGCCTACCACCCAACACTACAACCTGTGAGAGATGCACTTATCTAGCCAAACTGTAGGTAAAGCTCTCTCCAACCAATCCTGACCCTGACAGTCATGTGGAGAAGGTAAACATTGGAACCACACCACACACATCACGTAGTCTCACTGAATATACCCCACCATTAACTGTGAAAACTACTCATGTACCAACTCATTAGCTCAACGCTTTCTGGAATTCATAAACACCAATGCCCTGGATCAACATATCCAGACACCCACCAGAGGCAACAATATCCTAGACCTAGGCATTACCAACATGAGTGATCGGTGCTCCACACGTGAAGTCAACTCCTCATTAGTCAGATCCGACCATGAGCTGAACACCATTGATATCCACATCCCGCCCCCACCATCCATTAAGGGAAACACAGTATAATATGTCTAAAAAGCCAACTTCATGCTTCTTAAGACAGACATGACACCCATGCAGATGGACAATACTGTTACAACTGCTGAATCCTGCACAAATGCACTCTATAAGCACTTACATGAGTGCATGGATTATGTTATCCCAAACAGAACCAAGACGTTATACTCCTAATTAAGGAAACCAATCTGGTGGTCCCTTGCCATAAACAAAATGTACTACAGGAGGAGGACACTGTTGCAAATGAGAGTACAATCCCATGCATGGAGGAGCTCCCTGGTCAGCCTCAGTAAGAAGGTGAGATCCCTTATAAGATCCTCCAAAGCTAGCTATGAAAACAAAACTGCCACTAATTCCAACAACAACCACAAAGCATTCTATAGCTATGTCACATATCTCGATGCCAACACTCAGATCTGCTCTGAGACACAGCTTAAAGGCATGAACATTACAGAACCAACTGATATTGCCATCATCCTGACAGATAGGTTCCGTGCTACCTTCCCCCCCTCCCTCTCAAAGCTGCACACTCTAAAGCCAATATCACAGCATCCATAGGACCGGACAACATCCCAGGCTGCATTTTACATGAACTTCAGAACGTACTGGCTCCCCGCCTACGCACCATGTTCAATAATAGCCTCGAATTGGGATTAGTGCTCCCTGAATGGTGCACATCAACAGTTATCCCACTCCACAAAGGTGGCACCACAATGGACCACGGGACCTATTGCCCTATAGGCCTGACTAGCCTGGTCTGCAAGGCTATGGAGCACATCATGGATCTCAGTCACAGAGACATTGGGTACCTCCAAACCTTTGACCTCTCCCAGTTTGGCTTTGTTAAGGGCAGACCATGTCTCCTAAACCTGGTGGACTTCTTAGAGACAGTTACCAAGGTATTAGATGAGGGTAAGGAGGTCCACACAGCCTACCTAGATCTCTCAAAGGCTTTCAACACCATTCCTCATTCTGGTATTATCAACATACCCATCCACCTGAACATTAACCCCTACATCATGTGATGGTTTGCACAGTGGCTCACGGACAGAACCCACACAGTGGGAGTTGCATACCCTAAGTCCGACTGTATACCAGTTACAAGTGGCATCCCCCAGGACTCAGTCCTAGGACCACTCACGTTTGGTATATAATTCTCTGATGTACAGACAAGCACAGGAGGGCTTTGGCTGAAAAGGTTTGCAGACGACTGCAAACTAGGGGACATAATTGTTTCCCCAGCTGTTACAGACACCCTCTGGAAGGGTCGCACTGAGACAGATACCTGGTGTCAATATCATGGCCTCAAGCTGAATGCCTAAACGTGCATAGTCATCCCCTTTGGATATAACTAATTACCCGCGGACTACCATATAGGTGCTAGTCCCCTACATACGGAAAAGGTAATAAGGGATCTGGGAACCCCAGCAGATGGCAATCTCTCCTTCGATACCCATAATGACAAGGTGGTTAGAATATCCTTCTACATGGCCCCCCTAATCTCTAATGGGTTTGCATCCAGATCAAAGGAGGCCATTGTGCTTCTCTACTCAAGACCTATTAGACCCATTAAAGGATACAACACCCCATTTGGGATATACCTTACAAGACAACTGCAACAGCTTGGAAGACCACAACAGTACCACGCCAAGAAGATTACTGACCTCAAACAGATGACCTATGCAGCCCAACCTGGCAATATCAGTTGGTTCTGTAATTTTCGTGCCGTTGTGCTGTAACTCAGAGCAGATCTGGGTGTTGCCATTGAGATTCTTGACATAGCTATAGAATGATTTGTGGTTGCCCTTAGGATCAGTGGTGATTTTGTTTTCATAGCTAGCTTTGGAGAATCTTATACGTTATCCCTTCTTACTGAGACTGACCAGGGATCTCAGCTTCTTACTGAGGCTGTCCAGGGAACTCCTCCACTCATGGGATTTTACTCTCTTTTGCAACAGCTTCTTCCTTCTGTTGTAGAGTTTCTTTATGAAAGGGGACCACCAGATTGGCTTCCTTTTTTTGGAGGATAGCATCTTGGTTCTGTTTGGGATAGCATGATCCATGTACTTGTGTAAGTGCTTATAGAGTGCATTTGTGTAGGATTTAGCAGTCATAACTGTATTTTCCATCTGCATGGGTGTCATGAAGTTCGCCACGTCTGTCTTAAGAAGCATAAAGTTGGCTTTGAAGAACTTTTTTACAGTGGTTTCCTTAATGGTGGGTGGGGGCGGGATGTGGATATCTAGGGTGACTAGTTTATGGTTGGATCTGACCAACAAGGAGTTGACTTCAGGTGTGGAACACCGGTCACTCATGTTGGTAATGACTAGGTATAGGATATTGTTGCCCCTGGTGGGGGTGTGGATAAGTTGATCCAGAGCATTGGAATTTATGAATTCCAGAAACTGTTGTGCAAAGGAGTTGGTACAGGAGTAGTTTTCCCAGTTAATGGTGGGGTAGTTGAAATCACCAATTATTAGGGTGTTTGGTTGAACCCTAATATTTTCCAGTATATCAAGAAAAGAGGAATGGGAATCTTGGGGCATGGTGGGGGATCTATAGCAAGGTACAATTTGGATTGCAGTTTTGCCCAGAGTTTGTTGCACTTGGATAACCTCAGATGCATTATGCTGTGCAACCAGGCTGGAGGTGTGGATATCCTTAATGAACCTGGACACTCCTCCACCTTTGGTGTTCTGGTCCAGGTTAGATGGCCAAAAAGTGTGGTATGAGTTATAGCCTGGTAATGCAGGGTTGCTGTCTAGAGCCCTAAACCAGGTCTCAGTCACTGCACAGATATAGATGTTCTCCATTGTAAGGAGTGCCTCGAGTGAGTGCATTTTGAGATTTAGACTTCTAGCATTGAGTAGCATTACCCTCAGTTTTTGCTTGCCTGTTCTTGTTATGGTGGTGAATTTGTCATTTGAACCTTGCCTAAAAAATGCACTATAGGGGAGGCAAGGGCCTTAGCCAGTATCCAGAATCCCAGGGATGACAGGTGCAGGCCATCTCTGGCAGCATCGTGGTCTGTCGACCATGTCGTACCAGGCATACAGATACTGGATCCCCTTAGAATGACACCAGAAGCTTAGCCAATTGTTGAAGTCAGTCATTTTGTCCTTGTAATCCGCTATCATTCTGTGTGATGGCAGGATGCTACTCAGGGCTAGGGTCATACCTGCCTGGGCTACAAGATTGGAGAGCTCTTCCATGCCTCTTTTCATGTAGTCCAGGGAGGTACATCTTAGGTCATTCACACCAACATGGACAATGACAGAGTCATATTTGAACTTGTTGTGGAGTGACCTGAGTCCGTGGGTTATGAGGTGGATCCTGGCACCCGACTGGCAGCTGACAGTAACCTTCTCATTGTTTAGCCTGATGATTGGGACATCAGTGTGCTTGACTTTAGAGTCACCTATGACTAGTGTGTTGGGTACATTGGTTTGCCTTATGGGCTGTGGTTTATTGGCACACTGAGTCTGTGGGCTATGTGTCATTTGGGTTGTGTTGAGGGGGTGGAGGTTGCTTGCATTTCTGCATTGGAGGTCTCTGTTGCTTGAGCAGATTATTATTGAAAGCCTCTGTGAATGTTTTTGTGTTTCTATGTGTGGATTTTAGTGGTGTAGGTTTAGTGGAACTATGCGATGTGGTGCAAGTATTTACCTTCTCCTCTTGACTGTCAAGTTCAGTCTTGGTTGGAGAGAGCTTTACCTCCAGTTTGGCTAAATAAGTGCATCTCTCACAGGTTGTGGTGTTGGGTGGTAGGAGGAGAGGGTGTCTGAGTACATCAGGCAATTGCTGCATTGCATCAAGATGCCCAGATTCATCAGACAGGAGAGAACACTGGGAGCTGACCCTTGGACATGTCTGAATAAAAAACAACTTTCCTCTAGACAAGTGAGGAAAGTGAGTATAAGAGCTGTTTTTCTCTAAGCAAGTGAGGAAAGTAAGTACAAAAATTGTTTTCTTCTAGGTAAAGAGGAAGGTTGACTGCTGTAGTAGTTTGTGACTTATTTAGTGCTAACAAGTTCTGAGCAAGTGCTGAGTACAAATAAGCAAATTCAAGTGCTAAAATTAAGAATCTGTACCTGAATCTTGCGGTAGATAGGCTACCTAGTGCTTACAACTCCCACTGATAAGCTAGAATGCTTTCCTCCAACACAGAAAGACTTGGGGGGGGGGCTAAGAAGTTTACAAACAGTCCTCGATATAGCAAATCTGTATCTGGACTAGACTAGTTACAGGAAAGGTGGGAAACAAGCGCAAACATGGGCTTTTATACCAGAAAGTTGAAAGTTGTTAGAAAGTTAACATAATAATTACATGCTGACAGTCTAAAATCATCTGCATTTTAGAGTCAAACCCTGCTTCAGCTCTGCTTTTTTATTTATCTCAAAGAGTATACACATTGTGCCTCAGAGAAAGCTGGATTAACAAGTGGATTTTCTCAAATAAGTACTGTCCAGAGTGCTGATGGTCATGCATCGACACTAAGCCTATTTGCAGAAGGCACACTAAATGTAGTGTTTTACTGCTTCCTTCATCAGAGAACTGTGTTTGCTTACTGTGTACTGCTGTGCAAATGGGGAAGGCAAACACAACACTTTTTTTCTGGTTTGAGCTTTGGAGTTGATATTGAAAGTATACCAAAACCTGAGGAGCATGTGTATGCAACATGTGAGGATAAAACCAATCTGGTTTAAATGTAATCAGAATCATAACATTCCTTCTGTGATTTTTTTATTTGTGCAAAGGTTACCAGGAAGCACCACTGAGCATCACTAAACATTGGGACTTCACAGTCCCAGTTCAGCAAATCAAAGTTTGCACACACTTGTGCTAACATTTTACCAACATCCATGCAATTACATTTCTCAGCATTTCACTTTAAGAAATGATTTTGAACAAAAATAAGTATTGCTACTAGATTATATTACTTCATTACTTGGAAAGTGTATAATGTACTCATGTGAAAAGCAGTGAACTGTGTGGTAATCACCCACTTCATTCTAGACAGATGGGTCTGCACTGCAGCACTGACACCTACAAATAATATATAACCACATACAATATTGATACAGAGAAATCTACATTTTTTATACCTGCTACATTGGAACATTAAGTATTGCAGTCCACATAGTAATGTAGACCCCATTGCCCATGCATGACCGCATACTATTGCTAATATTAGTACTATTCATTAAGGTTTACATGCCATCATTATAACCTGATTATCCATGAATGATTCATTGCTATCCTGTGTTTCACAACTGTGTCTGTCACATATACACAAGACAGGGGGGTACATGTCACTCAGAATTCTGCAGCGTACATTAATGTCAGCATAGCTGACATAACTCACCATTATGTATGTATTACTGCACTGTCACAGTTTAACACTCAAAGATCTACTATGGCATTTGCTTTGAGTACTGTTTCCTCTAGTTTACATAACTAGATAGATAGAAGGTTCTAATCAACCAGTAGTCAACTTATGTATGTATGGAGTTATGCAAATATGACATAAACTACAGCTGTCCAAAATACAGTAGTAGTCTGGGTTTAATTTTACAATGCAAGGTGAGTCCACATTACAAACTGGACAGTCTGGTAGCAGAGCATTTCATGTCCCAACATGGTGGTTCAGCAAATGGTTTGTTTTTAGTGCTTTAGCATGGCCCATAGTCAATAATGGTGGGAATTTTAGAAGAGAACTGAATAGGTTAGAATGCAAATGGTTTTGAATTATCATACTTTGTACCCCAGAGGTATGGATTTAGATAGTAATATAACTTTATACATTTTATTAAATATTAATTTGTTAGATACACGAAGAGTAAATATTTGATGCATCAAATCATATTTAATGATTATAATGATCATGTTTATATATTTTATATAATATTTATATAATGTTCTGTAGGGTACTAATGCTATTCTTCATAAGATTGCCAAGCAAACACTTCTTAGAGATATTGTTTTTGTATTCATTCTGTTTTTTCAAACCTAAGTGTTTAGTATATTTAATTATTCAATTGTTAATTATTTAATTGGAGGAGTGTCACTGAATGATTTTGAGTACCTGGTGTATAAATGACTGTGGCATTTCTTAGATGAAATTATTCCATGAAGGCAAAAGGGCAAGGTATAAGAATAACATTTTTGTTAACATTGATCCTGTGGTTTTTGTGTGGTTCTTATATCGTGGTGGTGAAGTTGTGGTGTTTTTCTTCTGAGTTTCATTTTTTTGTGTTTTTAGCATGAGTCCACATTACTATCAGACCCTTCTCCCAACATCATTCTCTCTGCAACATCACTCCAATGTTATCCTGTGTAAAGTACTCCCTCACACTATGAAAGCTGGATGTGTGGGGAGGCGCTTGTATATTGTATCAATAGATAAGTAGGGTGTTTTAATCTCACAACAGTCAGTGTGTGTGTGTGTGTGTGTGTGTGCGTGTGTGCGTGTGTGCGTGTGTGTGTGTGTGTGTGCGTGTGTGTGTGTGTGCGTGTGCGTGTGTGCGTGTGTGCGTGTGTGCGTGTGTGTGTGTGTGTGTGTGTGTATACAGGTAGTTGTGTACATATAGTTTTAACTACTGATGTCCACAAAGCAGTAGTAGCCTGGAGTTAACTTTACACTGCATGGTGTGTCCACATGAATTTTAGACCCTTCTCCCACTGTCATCTTCTCTACAACACCACACTGAGGTCATCCTGTATAAAGTTGACTCTCACATGATGAAAGTCAGACTTCTGCAGTGGTGCTTGTATAAGTACTGAGTCCTATAGATTGTATACCTAGAGATGTAGGGAGTTCTAATCTAACAGCAGTCAACTTCTATGTGTAAGTATGGACTTGTGTAAATGTGACCTTAACTATCCCCAATACAGTAGTAGTCTGGACTTAAATTTACACTGCAGGGTGTGCTCACATCAATTTTAACCCCTTTTCCACCATCATCTTCTCTACAACACCACACTGATATAATTCTGTATAACATGCACTGTCACCCTACGAAAGTTAGACTTCTGTGGTGGTACTTGTTTTAAGTACTGTGTCCTCTAGATTTCCTAAGTAGCTATGAAAGTGTTCTAATGTCATAGCAGTCAACTTGTATGTTTGTTTTTGGAATTGTGCAAATATGACCTTAACTACTTCTGTCTACAATATAGCAGTAGCCCGGACTAAATTTTATATTGCAGCATTTGTTCACGTCATTTACAGACACTTCTCCCAACATCATCTTCTCTGCAACACCAGAGTGATGACACTTGTGGTAAGTAATGTTTTCCGTAGTTTGCATAACAAGATAGGGGTTTAATTTCACAGCAATAAACTTGTCTCTATAAAAGTAGGTCCACTGCATCAATAGAGGATTAAGTCAACAGGTGTGTTTATTTGGCTCCCACTCATAAAAAGCATTTATTTGGTCAGAACAATCCCACATCCCCTTTCATTCTGTCCACAAATGCATACTATTTGCAACATACTGATGATGTCATCATTTCAACAATGCACACTCACACCACTAAAGTCAGACATCTGCTATGGTGCATGCATATAATACACTGGTTTGTAGATTGCATTAATTGGCAGCTAGGCTGTTTGAATACAGCAGTGAGACTCTTGGTGTGTGTGTGTGTGTGTGTGTGTGTGTGTGTGTGTGTGTGTGTGTGTGTGTGTGTGTGTGTGTGTGTGTGTGTGTGTGTGTGTAAATGTGTGACTACTTTACACCTCTTAGTATCTGCTATATTTAGAATTGCACATAGCTGAAGTCATCTGTGCACACATCTCCTTTGCATAATATAACTTGTATCATTCTTCTAAATATATAGTGTGGCTCAACTGCAATCAGACTTATCCTGTAATGTGTGTATGTATAATACATTTGTTTGTGGATTGTGCCAGTACAGTACATAAGTATGGAGTTCTAATACAGGAATGACTGTCTGTGAATGTGTGTTTCTTCCTGTAACTGTGCAGAACAGACTGCAAATACATATATTATGTAAATCTATACAGTGTGCTTGTGCAACCACTTTTTACTAGAAATGTGAAGGCTAAACTCAAAGGAGATGTCAAACATTGAAATGGGCAGTTTCACAGTAGTCAAATAAATCTGCACGTTTGCATGTTTTTCAGCAAACATTCATTAGCCTGTGAAGTTTGCTATATATTTCAAATACCAATATCATTGCTTACCATCAGAATACATGTCGTTAACAATGTTGTTACCCACATGTTATGTTCATGACTAGATGTTGTTTCCTGTTACAGGATTAGATTTTACATTTCCTTTGGAAAGGCTATATTGAAGACTGATTCTGTCATTTGAATAGCTTGTCATTCCATTACAGTTGTAGTGAGACACCCCCTCAGGACTGAGGACAGCAGATGATGTAATGAATGTTTTTGCCTAAGTAAGGCATGTGTTCCAATACAGGATTGTATCCACATTGTACATAATTGTTGTTCAACTGTCTTGGTGACAGCAGCAGGGAGTACAGGTGTGTTTGATTATAACTAGCATCAGACAATGGTCTATGACATGCTGCAAGAACCATTCTAAGTTATTTCAGGGACACACATTCCTTGATTTATATACATGATGTAATGCTTTTACAGCACTACAAATATTACAATTAAAAATACACTTTTATCATGGCACCTTCATTGACCCCACTATGGTGATGATTTTCTCAAGGCTTAGGCAAGTATTCCAAAGCAGCTTTGAGTGACTGTACACATTTGTGCCTTTAACTGTTCTGCAGGAAAGCCATCCACCTCAATTATGAATTGTACAAATACAGTTGAAGAAGCCATCCATATCAAATTTTAGCAGATAAAATTTATGTGCAGATAAAGTACAGCTGATTGAATTAATTCACATATGTGGACTTCAGTAACTTTGATAACAGCTCCACTGTGGCACATGTGATTAATAGTCATCTTGTTATTTGGAGGAGCTGTTAACAGCTTGATGTTCAGTTCTAGTATAGGGATTAATTTTGTGTAAATGTACTGACACACAGCACATGTTACATGAACACATGTGAACGTAGATTTGGATTTCCTGAAAGTTCACATTTGTTCTGCCAATGTAGTGGTGAAAGTGCTACCTTGATGCATGCATTGAGTACTGCAGTGTATACCAGTATGCTGCAGTTCTTGGTTGACATGTATACAGACATGCAGAGAGGCCGCTCTTGATTAATGAACATTGATATAGGACTGATCACAATTGTGATCACATAAGCATACACATTTACTTGCCATTAGTCTGACATACACATATGACATTCATTCACAGGGATACTTTCTTAATGCACATATTAATTTCATTTGTTTGTGATGATACGGATTGTTACCTCTTGTGCAGATACGGATAATACACAGCTCTGGGGAACACATTGCATTATGGTGTGGGGCTTGCATCTGTTCTTATAGGATCATAGGGCCATAGGAAGTTACTAGACTAATGGCCCTAGGGTCCTTATAAGCCTAGCCAAGTTCTACCTTTGTTTCCACAATCAGCACCTATTACCCCTGTCCAAAAGGGACACAGGTGGAAGCCCTGAGGTGAATTTACAGTAACCCATACAATTGTCCAGACTGCATTTGAAGAGGGCCAGTGAGGTGCTCTGTTTGATATGAAGTTGGAGTCTGTTCCAAAGGTGTGGCAACCTCTGGGAGATAAATCTGTCCCTCCAGCAGGTTCTATTAATGTCACACACCAGGTTATGGTCTTTAGAGGGAGTAACCCATGTACCATTTGACCTGTGGAGATGCAGCATTTCAAATAAAGCAGGGTCAGAGATTGCTTTATATGCAAGGCAGAGATTGCCTCTGAGCAGTCTGTATGAAACAGAATAAAGATAGATGATCCACATAGGACAGATGCTGAAAACCTTGAATTTTTCCTTGTGAGGAGCCTTTGTGGTCTCTGAAATTGCTGCAGGTGCTTGGAAAGGTGCATACCAAAAGGGACGTTGTAATCATTTATTGGCCTGATGAAGGAAGAGTACAGGGAGGTTATAATTTCTTTTTTTTTCCCTATAGGCAATTCACTTACTTATGAGATGAACAATATAGAATGTCTTTCTTACCACTATGGAGACATGGTGATCAAAGATAAGGTTGCTGTCAGCCTGTGTGTCCAGGTCACTCACCACTGAGTGTGTACGTAGGGTGTTGCTACTGATGTGGTAGTTAGCAGAAAAATTGCTCTTAATGAAAGGGATGATAATACATTTTTTTGCATTGAATTTAAGGCCATAACTTTGGCACCAATCATTTCTTTGTGTAAGACCCTCTTGTAGGATGTCAACACTGAGCTAATCAAAGGAAGGACACTGAGCAAACTCGGATCTATAACATATAACATTAAGTATCCTGTTTTTTTGCTTCTTTTTTCGAGTTATTTATAGCACTTTGTCTACTGCATACTTTTCTAGCTTGTTTCACTTTGTGTGAGGTATTAACTGGAAATAGTCCACTTTTATTAAGCATCTGTTTGGGTTGTTTGATTCTGATCTCCTGCCAAGGAGAGTGTCATATAACTTGTTTGCAGTTAAAAGCTTTTTCTAGAGGCTCCTTTATCTGTTTAAAACTTTAATTTAAAGGCTCACTGCTGCTTTTCTGCTCTGAGAAACATTTAGGTTCATAGGTTCATAGGTTCATACTAGGCTATCTGCCCAAGGGCATTTATAAGCCTAGCCCATAGTTATTTGGCTTTCGCCACCCCTTTAGTTTGAATAAAACTATGCCTATTATTTTGCTGTGCCTCTGTCAAGCAGTGACACTGAAGTAATCCCTGGGGTATATCTGCGATCCCCCATCCATTGGTCAAGATTCCTCTTGAACAAGGCCAGCGAGGTGCTCTGCCTCACATGTACCGGGATTTTGTTCCACAGCATAGGGAGTCTCTGGGTGATGAATCTGTCCCTCCAGCATGTTCTATTAATAACCATGTCAAGGTTTAAGTCTCCCGCCCTTGTGGTTCTGAGGGATCTAGATTTGTTGAGGTGAAGCATATTCATCAAATCAGGGTTTGACATGGCCTTATATGTCAGGCACAGGTCACCTCTGAGCAAGCGACTGAATAGAGCTGGAGTTCTTTCAGTTGGGCAGCATAAGACATATTTTTGAGACCCTTTATCCTTTTGGTGAGGAACTTTTGGGGCCTTTCCAGCTGCTGCAGGTGTCTGGTCAGATACATTCCGAATGGGGCATTGTACTCAATCATAGGTCTAATGAGTGATGAGTACAGGGGGGCGATGACCACCCTTGATCTAGATGTGAATCCCTTCATGATCAGGTGGGCAATGTAGAAGGTTTTCCTAACTATCTTAGCAACATGAGTGTCAAACAAAAGGCTACTGTCAACCTGGGTCCCCAGATCCCTGATGACTTCTTCTGTGCTCAGTGGATTGCCACCTATATGGTAGCTAGGGGTAACCTTGTTTTTCCCAAGGGTATCCGGACTATGCATTTCTTGGCATTTAACTTTAGGCCATGGCTCTGGCACCAGTTATCCATTTCTGTGAGGCCCTTCTGAAGGATATCTGTGTCAGATGTGTTTTCGACTATGGCGCCCAGTTTGCAGTCATCTGCAAACTTTGTCAGCCATAACCCTCCTGTGTTTGCTTGTACTTCAGAAAAGTAGATGCCGAACAAGAGTGGACCCAGGACTGAGCCCTGTGGGACACCACTTGTGACAGGCTTTGAGTCTGACATGGCTCCAGCAACTCTGACCCTGTGGGTTCTGTCACTTAGCCAGTTTGCAACCCATCTTGTGATGTATGGGTTTACATTCAAGCTGATGAGTTTTTGATGATACCTGAGTGGGTATTGTGTTGAAGGCCTTTGCCAGGTCAAAGTAGGCTGTATGGACTGCCTTTCCTCATCAATGGCCTTGGTGACTGTCTCGAAAAAGTCAACCAAGTTTAAAAGGCATGATCTGCCTTTGACAAAGCCAAACTGGGTTGGATCCAAAGTCTGCAAGTTCCCTATGTCTTTATTTATGAGTTCCATTATGATCCTCTCCATGGCTTTGCAGATAAGGCTTGTCAAGCTAATGGGACGGTAATTTCCAGGGTCGGTGGAGGCACCGCCTTGTGAAGTGGGACCACAGTCGCCAGGCCACTCCTTATCCTGAGGTGAGGCTAAGATTAAACAGCTGTCCTAACTGCGGGTTTAATTCCT
The DNA here is from genome assembly GCF_019279795.1 of Protopterus annectens. NCBI lineage: Eukaryota > Metazoa > Chordata > Ceratodontiformes > Protopteridae > Protopterus > Protopterus annectens. The sequence goes on from NC_056737.1 coordinate 1,865,614,172, forward strand.
CATTGAGTTCATGGAGCACACAGCTGGGGACACCATCCGGTCCCATGGATGCTGTGTTTTTGCTTTGGGGAGAGCAGTTCTCACCTGGGCGTTGGAGATGTTTGGGGGGCTACAATCCTCTGGTATAGATATGTCTCCTTTTGGGGGGGGTTACTGAACCTGTCAGCCAGTATGTTGGCAATGTGTGTAGGTTCAGTAATCTTCACATCATTTTGAACTAATTCTGAGCATATCTGGGAGTTTCCTCCTAGGTTTCTAACATAGCTAAAGAAGGCCTTATGATTGTCTTTTGAATCCTTGGTGATTTTTCTCTCAAAATTTGCCTTGGATGATTTTATGAGAGCTCTTAGTTTTTACTTATAATGATCAAGGTGTCTTACCTTTCAAGGATTTTGCTCTATCTTGTAGTAGCTTCCTCCTTTTGTTGTAGAGCTTGTTTATGGCTGGGGTCCACCAGACTGGACTCTTGCCTTTGGTACAAAGAGTCTTAGTTTTGTTTGGGATTGCCTGATCCATGCAGTCCTGTAGGTGCTGGTAGAAGGCATTTGTAAGTGATTCAGCGGTTTGAGTAATGTTTACCACTGGCTCAGGGGCCTTAAAGGAGACCACACTAGTTTTTAGAAGTGTGAAGTCGGCTTTTGAGAAGTTTTTCACTGTGGTCTTTTTGTTTCAGGTGGGGCGGGATGAGGACCTCCAGCGAGATTAGTTTATGATCTGATCTCACCAGTGAGGTATACGTGTTGAACATTGTGATCCCATGTTCGTGATGATGAGATCAAGTATGTTTTCTCCTCTTGTGGGGATGTTGACTAGTTGTTCCATGGCATTTGAGTTTATGAACTCCAGGAACCTTTGGGCTAGAGTGTTTGGGCTTGAGTAGTGTTCCCAGTCTATATTAGGGTAGTTGAAGTCACCTAGTATGATGGTGTTTGGAGATACATTTATCCCTCCATTGTTTTCAGGAAGGCCATGTGAGGTTCCTGAGTTTGAGAGGGTGGCCTGTAACATGCTACAAATTGCAGAGCAGTCTTGCCTATGGTTAATTGCACCTGGATGGTCTCCGATGCATCGTGCATTTGCCACTAACCTTGAGGTGTGGGTGTCCTTATGAATATGGATACCTCCTTTCTTGGTGTTGTCCGATTTTGGGGCCGGAACGCAGATATGAGGTGAAACCTGCTAGTGCTGGGGTGCTCTCAGGAGCCTTGAACCAGGTTTCTGTCACAGCACAGACATCGATGTTCTCCATACTGAGAAGGGCCTGCATCTTCAGACTGAGACTTCTGGCATTGAGCAGCATTACCCTTAGTTTTTTTACTTTTGTGTTCTAGGGTGGTAGGTTTAGAATTTGAGCCTTGCCTAAAAAGCACACTATGGGGTGGCAAGAGCCTTTGCCAATATCCGGAAGCCTAGGTGACAGACAGGTGCAAGCCTCTCGAGCAGAAGCGTGGTTCCAGCATGTCATCCCAGGCAGACAGACATTGATCCCCTTTGAATGACACCAGAATTTAAGCCAATTATTAAAGCTGATCATCTTATCACTGTATTGTGGCATCATTCTAGGTGAAGGTAGGATACTGCTCAAGGTCAGGGTCATACCTGCCTGGGCTACATAATCAGAGAGCTCCTCAATGTCTCTTTTCATGTAGTCGACACCAGCGTGGACAATGACTGAGTCGTATCACCTGAGTCAGTACTACCTGTTGAGAGACCTGAGTGCTTGTGTTATGTGGCAGATTCTAGTGCCCGACAGGCAGCTTACTGTGACCTTCTCCTTACTCAGTCTGGTGAGCGGGATGTCAGTGTGTCTGACTATGGAGTCACCTATGACAAGTATGTTTGGTGTTGTATTTGGCCTTAGGGCAGACTGCTTTGCTTACACTGATTTTGTTGTTTTTGTGTTGTTTGTGTGGTGTAGTGGGTTTGCTGTTGCTTGGGTGTCTGCTTTGGTGTCCTTTGCTGTTTAGGTAAATTTTACATGTCTTAGTGTGTTTATGTGTTTGATTCAGTGGTGTGGTTGAGTTATGTGAGACTGGTATTGTGGTGTGTGTAGTTGCCTTCTCCTCCTGCCTGGTCTTGCCAGTCCTGAGTTGAGAGAGCTCAGCCTCCAGTCTGGCTAAATAGCTGCATCTCTCACAAGTGTTAGTGTTACATGGGAGGAGGAGATGGTTGTCCGTGTACATGAGGCAATTGTAACATTGTCTCAGAATTCCCAGATTCACCAAATGGGCAGGAGAGGATGCCAGCATCTGACCCTTCGACATGCTAGACAGAATTATGAGTTGGTATGAGACAGAAAAGTAGTGGGCTTAGCAGGGAATTGGGGGGTTTTGCTAGTGAGAGATTTGTATAATATAGGAGTGCTTGACCTGCAAAGAGAATGCTTATAAGACAAGGGATATGCTTATAAGACAAGTGCTGAGCTTTTTGAGAAGAAAAAGCTATTTGGAACAAGTGCTGCACTTTTTAGTGTAGGTGTAAACTGTTTAGGTTCCTAACAGAGCAGTTCTAAGGGAAAAATTGAAGAACAGACTTTCTGGAGCCAGAAAGAGTTTAACCTTGTTTAACCGGCGCTGCCCGATGCTGCTCTAGTGGCAACCGCCCTAAAATCAAAAAAGCGCAAAAAAGCGTGCTTGATGGCAGGGGCTGGAAAGAAGCAGGAATAGACCCAAAAGGGAAAATAAAACTACAGTTTCAAGTCAGTAACCACCTCTACGGGGCAGGAAAGCTGCTCAATGTTAGTCACTGCCACTGATGAACAGAGAGACCCTCCTTCAGCCCAAGCAAAATGGCCTCACAGAAACTTTCAAACAGTTCAGGAACAGCAAGCCTGTAACTGAACTTTTTAACTCTCAGAAAAGTGGGAAAAAGCAAGATTTTTTTTTGTTTTTGTTTTTACAGAGATAGCAGAGGTTCACAAGTAATATCAAGTTATAACAGTGTTGTAAATGACCCACACAAGAGTGCTAGGTCAAGGACAGAAAATATGCAAGTTTTAAGAAAAAGATTTAAAATTAAGTGCAAACAGGAAATTCAGCAAACAGCTTTTGGTTGTGCTCTAAATACAGCTACTAATACAGAAATCAAGTTTAACAAGCCAGAAAATGCTCAAGCTAGGCAGCTATGCAGAAAAACTTAGCAAATAAACAGAGAAAAATACTTAAAATCTCAAAAGTGGCTCCTTCTCTCTCTCAGCTTTTTCCTCTTGAGGGTGCTTTACCAACAGCCAACAAGCCTGAAAAGACGCTCAAACCACGCAGACAACTAGGTTTTAAGAGAGGAAGATGAAGGAGTTATGGAAATGACCCTAGTGGCCAATAAAACTACAGTTTCAAGTCAGTAACCAGGAAGCTGCTCAATGTTAGTCACTGCCACTGGGAACAGAGAGACCCTCCTTCTGCCCAAGCAAAATGGCCTCACAGAAACTTTCAAACAGTTCAGGAACAGCAAGCCTGTAACTGAACTTTTTAACTCTCAGAAAAGTGGGAAAAAGCAAGATTTTTTTTTTTGTTTTGTTTTTACAGAGATAGCAGAGGTTCACAAGTATATCAGTTATAACAGTGCAGTAAATGACCCCACACACAGAGTGCTAGGTCAAGGACAGAAAATATGCAAGTTTTAAGAAAAAACGATTTAAAATTAAGTGCAAACAGGAAATTCAGCAAACAGCTTTTGGTTGTGCTCTAAATACAGCTACTAATACAGAAATCAAGTTTAACAAGCCAGAAAATGCTCAAGCTAGGCAGCTATGCAGAAAAACTTAGCAAATAAACAGAGAAAAATACTTAAAATCTCAAAAGTGGCTCCTTCTTCTCTCAGCGTTTTTCCTCTTGGAGGGTGCTTCACCAACAGCCAACAAGCCTGAAAAGACGCTCAAACCACGAGGCAACTAGGTTTTAAGAGAGGAAGATGAAGGAGTTATGGAAATGACCCCTAGTGGCCAATAAAACTACAGTTTCAAGTCAGTAACCACCTCTACAGGGGGGGGGGCAGGGAAGCTGCTCAATGTTAGTCACTGCCACTGATGAACAGAGACCCTCCTTCAGCCCAAGCAAAAATGGCCTCACAGAAACTTTCAAACAGTTCAGGAACAGCAAGCCTGTAACTGAACTTTTTAGTCTCAGAAAAGTGGGAAAAAGCAAGATTTTTTTTGTTTTTGTTTTTTACAGAGATAGCAGAGGTTTACAAGTAATATCAAGTTATAACAGTGCAGTAAATGACCCCACACAAGAGTGCTAGGTCAAGGACAGAAAATATGCAAGTTTTAAGAAAAAAACGATTTAAAATTAAGTGCAAACAGGAAATTCAGCAAACAGCTTTTGGTTGTGCTCTAAATACAGCTACTAATACAGAAATCAAGTTTAACAAGCCAGAAAATGCTCAAGTTAGGCAGCTATGCAGAAAAACTTAGCAAATAAACAGAGAAAAAATACTTAAAATCTCAAAAGTGGCTCCCTTCTTCTCTCAGCGTTTTTTCCTCTTGGAGGGTGCTTCACCAACAGCCAACAAGCATGAAAAGATGCTCAAACCACGAGGCAACTAGGTTTTAAGAGAGGAAGATGAAGGAGTTATGGAAATGACCCCTAGTGGCCAATAAAACTACAGTTTCAAGTCAGTAACCACCTCTACAGGGGGCAGGGAAGCTGCTCAATGTTAGTCACTGCCACTGATGAACACAGAGACCCTCCTTCAGCCCAAGCAAAAATGGCCTCACAGAAACTTTCAAACAGTTCAGGAACAGCAAGCCTGTAACTGAACTTTTTTAACTCTCAGAAAAGTGGGAAAAAAGATTTTTTGTTTTTGTTTTTTACAGAGATAGCAGAGGTTCACAAGTAATATCAAGTTATAACAGTGCAGTAAATGACCCCACACAAGAGTGCTATGTCAAGGACAGAAAATATGCAAGTTTTAAGAAAAACGATTTAAAATTAAGTGCAAACAGGAAATTCAGCAAACAGCTTTTGGTTGTGCTCTAAATACAGCTACTAATACAGAAATCAAGTTTAACAAGCCAGAAAATGCTCAAGCTAGGCAGCTATGCAGAAAAACTTAGCAAATAAACAGAGAAAAAATACTTAAAATCTCAAAAGTGGCTCCCTTCTTCTCTCAGCGTTTTTTCCTCTTGGAGGGTGCTTCACCAACAGCCAACAAGCCTGTAGGTTGTTTCCCACCTTTCCTATTTGTATGTTGTTCTTATAGTTGGTGGCTTTGCAGTTGCATGCCCCTAATGTAAATTTCATCTGGGCCACTCCTCCCAGTCTGGTGTTATTACCTCATTCTACCTAATACAGGGAGAACATTTTAGAAGGCCAATCCACTTAGTTTCTGCTCCTCCTTTCTCACTTTCCACTTAAAAGAAAAAAAAATTCTAAGCTTGTTTCCTGCCTTTCCTGTGGGTAATCTAGTCTGGATACAGATTTGCTGTGTCCAGGACTGTTTGTGGGTTTCTGAGCCCACACGCCTTTCTGTGTTGGAGGGAAGCCTTCTAGCTTAAGTTTGTTTCTTAGAAATAGCCAGTTGTTTAGTTTTAGCACTGAAGTCTGTTTCTTTGAGCTCAGCACTTGTTCAGAACTCATTGTAAGCACTAAATAAGCTACAAATTACTACAACACTCAAGTTTCCTCACTTGTTTTGAGGAAAACAGTTTCTAGTACTTAACAAATAAGCACCTATCGAGGCATGTCTAATGGTCTGCTCCCGGTGTTTTCTCCTGTCTACCTGATTAATCTAGGCATCTTGGGGCAATGCAGCAATTGCCTCATGTACACAGACAACCCTCTCCTCCTACCACCCAATACTACAACCTGTGAGAGATGCACTTATATAGCCAAACTGGAAGCAAAGCTCTCTTCATCCAAGGCTGGACTAGACAGTCAAGAGGAGAAGGTAAACACTTGCACCACACCACACTCATCACATAGTCCCTCAAAACCTACACCACCAAAACACACACATAGAAACACAAAACACACACCTACATTCACGGAGGCTCTCAGTAAAAACCGGCCCAAGCAACAGGGACCTCCAAAGCAGAAACACAAGCAACCTCCACCCCCCAACACAACCCAAATGACACATAGCCCACAAACTCAGTGTGCCACTCAACTACAGCCCATAAGGCATAACAACGTACCCAACACTCTAGTCATAGGTGACTCTATAGTCAGGCACACTGATGTTCCACTCACCAGGCTAAACAAGGAGAAAGTTACTGTCAGCTGCCTGTCAGGTGCCAGGATCCGCCACATAATGCATGCACTCAGGTCACTCCACAACAAGTACAAATATGACTCTGTCATTGTCTATGTTGGTGTGAATGACCGGAGATGTAACTCCCTGGACTACATGAAAAGGGACATGGAGGAGCTGTCCGATCTTGTAGTCCAGGCAGGTATGACCCTAGCCCTGAGTAGCATCCTGCCATCAGCCAGAATGATACCACAGTACAAGGACAAAATGATTGACTTCAACAATTGGCTAAGCTTCTGGTGTCATTCTAAGGGGATCCAGTATCTGTCTGCCTGGGATGACATGATCAACAAATCACAATGCTTTGCCAGACATGGCCTGCACCTGTCGCCCTTGGATTCCAGATACTAGCTAAGGCTCTAGCCACCCCTATAGTGCCTTTTTTAGGCAAGGTTCAAATGACAAATTCACCACCATAACAAGTACAAGTAAGCAGAATCTGAAGGTATTGCTACTCAATTCTAGAAGTCTAAACCTCAAAATGCACTCACTCGAGGCAATCCTTGAAATGGAGAACATCGACATCTGTGCAGTGATAGAGACCTGGTTCAAGGCTACAGAGAGTACCCCTGCATTACCAGGCTATAATTCATACCACACCTTTCAGTCACCTAACCTGGACAGAAACACTAAAGGCAGAGGCGTGTCCATATCCATTAAGGATATCCACACCTCCAGGCAAGTTGCTCAGCATAATGCATCCGAATTATCCAAGTGCAATTAACTCTGGGAATACTGCAATCCAAATTGTAGCTTGCTACAGATCCCCCGCCATGCCCCAGGATTCCAACTCCTCATTTCTTGATACACTGGAAAATATTAGGGTACAACTTAACACCCTAATAATGGATGATTTCAACTACCCCACCATTAACTGGGAAAACTACTCATGTGCCAACTCTTGTGCTCAACATTTTCTGGAATTCATAAATTCCAATGCCTTGGATCAACTTATCCACACCCCCACCAGGGGCAACACTATCCTAGACCTGGTTATTACCAACATGGGCAACCGGTGCTCCACAACAGAGGCCAGTTCCTCGTTGGTCAGATCCGATCACAAGCTAATCACCCTAGATATCCACATCCCTCCCCACCAAAGCCAACTTCACGCTTCTTAAGACAGAAGTGGCAAACTTCACGGCACCCATGTTAATGGACAATAGAGGTACGACTGCTGAATCCTACACATGGATCATGCAATCCCTAACAGAATCAAGATGCTATCCTCCAAAAAAAGGAAGCCAATCTGGTGGTCCCCTGCCATAAACAAACTCTACAACAGAAGAAAGAAACTGTTTCAGAAAAGAGTAAAATCCCATGATTGGAGGAACTCCCTGGTCAGCCTCAGTAAGAAGCTGAGATCCCTCATTAGCTTGGGGGTTTCTGCTAGCATTAAAATCTGTGTTGGTTACATTTCTAGTAATCATTTTAAATCGAGTTGCTGGCTACTGAGACTTTTCTGCATATATCAACTGGACACAAGCTGATTTAAGTATATTTTCTGCACTTATTTAAGATTTGAGTGAGTAAATATTGTGTGTCTTGGATTCAGTAAATATTGTGTCTCTGAATCTCTGCAGTTAGTTCCCCACCCCCTCCCTGTTTCTTGTTGTGGTGTTAATCTTGGTGGCTTTGGAATTGCCCGCCCCTGCTGTAAATCTCTTTTTGCACATTCCTCCTGGACCCATCTCATTTGCTCACTCACCTGAGTACAGTGAGATCATATTTTGATTATGGATACTCTTACCAGTCCCATCTCCTCTGCGGTGTACAGAGAGAGCACTTGGGAAGGGCATTCCCCTATAGTATCTTAATCTGCTCTGTTTCCTCCATCTCAAAAAAAAAAAAAAATTGCACTTCATCTGCCTTACTGTATTTGTGTTTCTTCCTACTTTATTACCTTATTTTGCTTTTGCCTCTTTTAAAAGCACTCAATTAAATTTATTCTGCTGCCTTTATTACTGCTTGTTAGTAGCCTGATTAAATTGTAACTGTTATTATAAGGCCCTTGGTTTAAGCACTTGAGCTTCAAACCAGTTGTTTTACATTAAGAAGGTTTATGGTCTGCACTGTTGTGGCAGGACAGGTAGCGTACATCATTCTAAGTTGGGAACTGCTGATTGAAGGCTCAGTGTCTGTTATTCTGTATCTGGAGCATTTCTCCCCGGGTCTCCACTGAAAACAGGCTCTGTGGAACCTAGTCGGACTTTCCCGGTCAACAAATGTTAAATAAATAAATAAATAAATAAAAAATAAAAAAATTCTAAAAGTGTATTAGTTCTGGGTTAAAGACTTGGGCTTCAGGCCAGTTATTTTACATTAAGAAGGTTTGTGGTCTGCACTCTTGTGAGAGGAGAGGCTAGATTCTGCGCTTCTGAGCTGGGAATTTCTGGTTAAAGGCTTATTGCGCATGCTTACTTGAACTGTTTCTTTCTGAAATCGGTAAGCCTTGTTTGCTGTAGCATAGACCAGTGGTGGCTGATGACTTCAAATTAAAGGGGGGCTGCAGGAGACAGATGAATGGGTGGGGCCAATGGGGAATTGGGTGTAGCCAACTAGAAAGGGGTGGAGCTATGCTCAAACCCACAACAACTGGAACTTTAATTAAATATGCTGCCCTGGGTGCCAAACAGTCATTACGAGAGTCCACTCAAGACAAAATGAAGTGATATATTTCAATGCATTGGGTACATGACAACTTACTTAATATCTAGATGGAAACACAGGTTGTGAGGCATGAAAAAATAAATTATTTTTTAAATACATTACTGGAATGCCAGTCAAAATCAAGTATAAAAAAACAAGCAGCACTCAACTCAAACCACTTCTTGCACTGCAGTTCTAATTATAATTTATATTCAGCTTTATAAAATTACCAAGTAACATGCTGAAAGTAGCAATCTCTGTGATACCCCCACTTGTAAAAATGTTTCTTATCCAAAAAAGACCTGCTGCCTGACAACAACTATCTACTTGTTTCATGTGGAAGACAAGATCAAAGTAAAAAATGAACAGCAAACAAAATTCAAGCTCAAGATAAATTGCTTAAAGGATTACTGCACAAGTTATGGACCACACATGATAGATTGGCGTTCTGTTTAGTTTAGGGATAAATCCTGCAAAGATGACTTGCATCTTACAATCTCCGACAAGCTTAACTGATAGTCATTAAAGCATTGCTATTTAAACAGAGAACAACAGGGCACTGTGACAGCATGCATTTTCGGCATAATAGGAAGAATAAATCTACAGTATAAAAATATGACAGAAAACCAGAACATTCTGCAAAATCAAGTCAGATGAAAAGCCATGGTTGTACTTGTGGTCTACCTGGGATGGGGGAATACTCTGCACACTTATACTGCATAGCTGCTCCTTGCCTTCCTTAGACACATCCAGAGCCACTACAATGGGGAGTGAGGTGCAACAAGTATGTCACAATTTGAAATGTCTCTGGCTGATGGTGATGGCTCTGACACTCATACCTCTCAACTTCAGAGCAAGAAATCTGGACAAAGCCATAAATAGAACTAGAAGTGGGACACAGGCCCAAAAATAAGGACAATTTTTAAATATTGTTCTTATAAACTTAGAAAGATAATAATACAGTAGTAGGTCTTGCATTAGTATGATTTTTTTGAAGGGTGTGAAATCTGAAACTCAAATGTGCCATTATTTTCTAACTTTAATCTTTAATGATTTGCCACTAATTTGCCAGAGACCACAATTTTATGAAAAACAGACCAAAAATGTGATGCAAAAATATAAAATTGCCACACAATACAGCTGGGAACCTGTCAAAGAAGGGACACCTTTTTAATATTAACACTGTTAACTTGAGCAGCTAACAAAATAAGAGCATCTACATGAATTTCAGAAATAAAAGTAATCTATAACTCTGATCATTACAGTTATATATAATTGTAAACCCTCCACATTTTCTTCCAAAATTGCCATTTTGAGGAGAGATTATTAGGGGGAGAGCAACATTTTGAGCCAAAATTTGGGACAGTTGGGAGATTTGGATATTCCTAATTCTATAAAGTGATTTGCACATACCTCTCAACCTCTTAATGCAGGAAATCTGGACAAGGCCAAATATATTGGGGGAACATACAAACAGTACTTAAAAATTGCTCTTGTATAAACTTAAGACAGTTGATAGAATAACAGATCTTGCTTTAGCATGCATTTTTCTGAAGGTTATGACGTCTGAAACTCAATGTATGTCATTTAGTGACTTCATTCCTAAATGATTTGCCAGAAAACCACAAATTTTATGAGGAACAAACCAAAGATAAGAAGCAAATATCTATTCATTCTGCAAAAATCTGGACAGTTGTGAGGTATAGTTCAGCCGGGGCTGTCTGAGTTTGCTGCTCTTCCCCCCCCTCATAAAATCATGGTCGAATGGGGCCTCCCCCTGCAGCCATTCCAATGTCCCATTCCTTGGTTATTTCACCCCATTTACCATAAACACTGTAGTGTGCATACTGATTTACTTCTATGATGATTTGGATTTCATTTGAAAGTTTTATTTTGCATTTTGCAGCACAAACCCTAATAGACATCTGCTAAGTAAAGCAATGCAGTCTCACAATGAAAATAGACTTAGCATTAAAACTTCTCTGCCCTTGAAACTCACATTCATTGAAACAGCATTGAAACCCACATTCAAAGAAAATACATTTTGCCAGTGGCAGATAAAGATTAACTTTGGGCTCTTTTGAAATCATAGGTCCCTTGAACACGAAACATGCACATGCTCTTTGATGCACCTCCCTGATTGTATTAAATTACATTTCTTGTACAATACAGTGCGGTTGTTAGAGAGCATTTTAAATTTATTGTTCTGAACATTTTCCAGTAAACAATGAAATAAAATGCATGCACCAATGACATATATGCCCAGTTCAGAAAATTTCCATTATAAAAGTCTACTCAAACTTCTACAGTCTACCAGTATCAGTAAATATGCACAATCTCTGCAGAGGTAAAAGTTATCTAAATAATTCCACATTAAAGAAATTTGTAACTAATGAAGAGGTTGCTACTGGCAAACAACTTTATATGTCATTGTTTCATCTACAAATAAAGTGTCTGTTGCCCTTGAGGAATAAAGTGCCTATGTTGCATTAAAAAAATGATAAGCTAGTAATATCACAATAGGGAATGGATGGCAAACTGATAACAGGTTCATAGTTACTAGGTGTCTTCATCCAAAACGACTGCAGCATCCACCCTCTTTATAACACAGTACAGTATCAGCAATGCATCTGCCTACTGTGGGAGTAGAACCCACAGCCTTCTGCACCAAAAGCAAGTAAACTACCTGTTGTGCTATTAACAATGCAAGCAGACACAGCATAAACAGCACTAAACTTTTGTTCTCCTACAGCTCTCAGCTCCTTGTAAAATCTACTCAACACTCAGCTGTATCTCTGAACTTTGCAGCACAAGAAATCTGAAAAAAGCCAGAATTTGGGGGAGGGGACAAAAGCCAAAAAACCAGGGACACATTTTAAACATTGCTTGTATAACGTTGGAAAGTTGCTAGAATAAAATGCTGTGTTACCACCATACATTGCACTGCCAAGTCTTGAACCCAGTCCTGAATCTGTGCAAGGCTAATGGCTGGTTTCCTCCTCAGCAGCAGCTAAATCCAGTCTTCTTCACCTCCTTGTAAGCAGTCCTGAAGATGTGCAAGGCTAATGGCTGGTTTCCATTCTCCTGGCACTTGAGAGTAGGCTGGAGGCTCCAGCCTGTGAGTGATGCAGTCCAGTGTTTTTCTGTTCTGTGCAGTTGTCACCGCACAGACTTCTAGGCTGCAGGGCAGAGATGCCTTTTTCATCTATCCGGACTGCCTAACACAGCAGTCTGGAGTTCTGTGAGTACCAGCAACTCCAAGCACACATGTATGAAGTTCTGGGACTTGCAATTTTTTTTAAAATCTTATTTTCTTCCTTCTTTCTACAGTTGGGGGCTGCAGTCCTACAGTCCTATAGCACAAGCCGCCCCTGGCATAGACTGGATTCAGGCTGGCTCGATCTAGCTTTGTTTGTATGACTTGTGCACTGACCCAGGCCGTCTTTTTTGGAGAAGGTTTCTTTTTACCCTAGTGGCAGGACTGTGCAGTTAGAACATGTCTGATTGAAGACTGCTGAAACAGGGCTCAGTTTTAAGCTTTTTAACTGGCTAATTGGGTAAAGTGTTGTTTTGATTGTATCTGCTCTATTTTCTGGAAAAAAATATATATATATATATATATATATATATATATATATATATATATATATACTTGTTTCTCGCCTTTCTGAACTAGTATAGCCCAGTTTTCATGTTATTGCTGAATCCAGGGTTGTGTTACAAGTTTCTGTGTTGCCATAACTTACTTGGATGGAAGGAAGTTTCTCTGTTCACCTGTGAGAGAGGGGAGTTTTGAGCAGGCTATCTGTCCCTGAAGGAGTGGTTTCAACCCAGAAGTTAGTAGTTTATTGGTCTTTTTGGGCTAATTTTGATTGTATCTGCTCTATTTTCTGAAAAAAAATTATATACTTGTTTCCCACCTATCTGAACTAGTATAGTCCAGTTTTCAGGTTATTGCTGAATCCAGGGCTGTGTTACAAGTTTCTGTGTTGCCATTACCTTACTTGGATAGAAGAAAGTTTCTCTTCACCTGTGAGAGAGGGGAGCTTTGTGCAGCCTATCTGTCCCTGGAGGAGTAGTTTCAGCCCAGAAGTTAGTAGTTCATTGGCCATTTTGGGCTAATTTCTATCTCTTTCACTTCCCTGCTATAAAAACCTCATTTGCACAGTTTTTACACTTATATTCCACTCAGCAAGTGCCTTCCAGGTGTTCTGCAGAGTCTACAGCAGCAGAGAGACAAAAGAGTGACTTTGGAGTGATTAAGTATCACTTTTCTGCTTTTCTTGCAGTCTTAACTAATTCCGCCTAAAACGCCAGTTAAAGTTTCTTATCGTATACAACTCTGCACAGCTTCTCGTGGTGTCCTGCAGAGTGATACAGGCAACAGAGAGACCCAAGAGAGACTTTTCCAGATTTAAGTATTTTTTCTCTGTTTTTTTGCTCAGACTGCCTTTTCCCGCCTAAATGCGAATTTCTAACTGATCTGTGCTTTAAAAAGTTTAAATTGCATTTGCCTTCAGCTTTTTACAGTTTTTGCACTTGTTATATATCAATTTAAGTCATTTTTGTACTGTATAACTGTTGTAGACTACACACTAAAGAGTGCTAGCCTGCTTAGAGCATTTACAGTGTTTTCTGTGTGTTTTTCTGCTGTTTCCTGAAAAAAATATTTCTCTTTTCCTGCCTTTGCTGAACTAGATTAGTCCAGATTTCAGGTTTTGCTGAATTCCGGACTGTGGTATAGTTTCCTGTGTTGCCCATATCCTTACTTGGATAGGAGGAATCTTCTCTGTTCACCAGTGAGAGTGGGGAGCTTTGAGTAGCCTATCTGTCCCTGGAGGAGTGGTCTCAGCCCTGAAACTAGTAGCTTATTGGCCGTTTTGGGTCAATTCCTATCTCTTTCAGTTTCCCTGCTTTAAAACCCGCATTTGCGCAGTTTGCACCAATACACAACTCCGCACAGCTCCTTGTGGTGTCCTGCAGAGTGATACAGGCAACAGAGAGACCCAAGAGAGACTTTTCCAGATTTAAGTATTTTTTTCTGTTTTTTTTTTTTGCTCCGACTGCCTTTTCCCGCCTAAAAAGCGAATTTCTAACTGATCTGTGCTTTAAAAAGTTTAAATTGCATTTGCCTTCTGCTTTTTACAGTTTTTGCACTTGTTTTATATCAATTTAAGTCATATTTGTATTGTATAACTGTTGTAGGCTACACACCAAAGTGTGCTAGCCTGTTTATAGCATTTACAGTGTTTTCTGTGTGTTTTTCTGCTGTTTCCTGAACAAAAAAAAAAAATTCTCTTTTCCCACCTTTGCTGAACTAGATTAGTCCAGATTTCAGGTTTTGCTGAATTCCGGACTGTGGTATAGTTTCCTGTGTTGCCCATATCCTTACTTGGACAGGAGGAAGCTTCTCTGTTTACCAGTGAGAGTGGGGAGCTTTGAGCAGCCTATCTGTCCCTGGAGGAGTGGTCCCAGCCCTGAAACTAGTAGCTTATTGGCCATTTTGGGTCAATTCCTATCTCTTTCAGTTTCCCTGCTTTAAAACCCGCATTTGCATGGCTTTGTGCCACTATACAACTCCACACAGCTCCTTGTGATGTCCTGCAGAGTGATACAGGCAACAGAGAGACCCAAGAGAGACTTTTCCAGATGTAAGTATTTTTTTCACTGTTTTTTTTGCTCTGACTGCCTTTTCCTGCCTAAAAAGCGAATTTCTAACTGATCTGTGCTTCAAAAAGTTTAAATTGCATTTGCCTTCTGCTTTTTGAAGTTTTTGCACTTGTTTTATATCAATTTAAGTCGTTTGTGTATTGTATAACTGTTGTAGGCTACATACTAAAGTGCGCTAGCCTGTTTATAGCATTTACAGTGTTTTCTGTGTGTTTTTCTGCTGTTTCCTGAAAAAAAAATATTCTCTTTTCCCGCCTTTGCTGAACTAGACTAGTCCAGATTTCAGGTTTTGCTGACTGTGGTATAGTTTCCTGTGTTGCCCATATCCTTACTTGGATAGGAGGAAGCTTCTCTGTTCACCAGTGAGAGTGGGGAGCTTTGAGCAGCCTATCTGTCCCTGGAGGAGTGGTTTCAGCCCTGAAACTAGTAGCTTATTGGCCGTTTTGGGTCAATTCCTATCTCTTTCAGTTTCCCTGCTTTAAAACCCACATTTGCATGGTTTTGCACGAGTATTCAACTCCACACAGCTCCTCATGGTGTCCTGCAGAGTGAAACAGGCAAAAGAGAGACCAGAGAGAGACTTTTCCAGATTTAAGGTTTTTTTTGTCTGTTTTTTTTGATCTGACTGCCTTTTCCCGCCTAAAAAATGAATTTCTAACTGATCTGTGCTTTAAAAAGTTTAAACTGCATTTGCCTTCTGCTTTTTACAGTTTTTGCACTTGTTTTATATCAATTTAAGTCATTTTTGTTTTGTATAACTGTTGTAGGCTACACACTAAAGTGTGCTAGCCTGTTTATAGCATTTACAGTGTTTTCTGTGTATTTTTCTGCTGTTTCCTGAAAAAAAAAAAAAAAACAAAACAAAAAAAATTCTCTTTTCCTGCCTTTGCTGAACTAGATTAGTCCAGATTTCAGGTGTGTTGCCCATATCCTTATATGGATAGGAGGAAGCTTCTCTGTTCACCAGTGAGAGAGGGGAGCTTTGAGCAGCCTATCTGTCCCTGGAGGAGTGGTCTCAGCCCTGAAACTAGTAGCTTATTGGTCGCTCTGGGTCAATTCCTATCTCTTTCAGTTTCCCTGCTTTAGAACCCACATTTGTGCGGTTTTGCACGATTTTGTGCATAGCACAGCATCGGGCAGTGCCGCTTAAACGGGTTTAAACTATTCCCGGCTCCACAAAGTCTGCTCTTCACTTTTTCCCTTAGAACTGTTCTAAATCTCAAAGTAAGCACTCTATTTTTATTCTAAAGCCCTGCAGTTGCTCTTATAAGTAATCTTATAAGTAGGCACTAATAAACTAAAGCACTACACCCTCTTATACTCCCTTTAAGTACTTGGCTCCCTACTGGTCCTTTTTGATCAGTCAAAAAGTAGTTCCTTATACTAGTCTGGCATGTCCAAAAGTCAGTTTTGGGTTTACTCTCCAGTCCAGCTGATGAATCTGGGAATCTTGAGACAATGTTACAACTGCCTTATGTACACAGACCACCCTGTCTTCCTCCCAACAAGCTCCAATATATGTGAGAGATGCAACTATATAGCCAAACTGGAGGCTGAGCTCTCTCAACCCAATACTGGCACAGTCAGTCAGGAGGAGAAGGTAACCACACACCACAAATCCAGTCTCACATAGACCTATCGCAACAGAAAACCAAACACATAAACACAGAAAAACATACTCGGAGGCTCTAAATAAAAATCTGCCCAAGCAGCAGAGACCTCCAAAGCAGACATCTAAGCAACCGCTACCCCACAACAATACCCATGTATCACATAGTTCACAAAGTCAGTGTGCCACACAGTCACAGCCCTTAAGGCTAAACAACACACCTAATACACTTGTAATAGGTGACTCCATTGTCAGACACACTGACGTCCCACTCACCAGGCTGAACAAGGAGAAGGTCACTGTAAGCTGCCTGTCAGGTGCCAGGATCCGCCACATAACACAAGCACTCGGGTCACTCCAAAGCAAGTACAAATATGACTCCGTCATTGTCCATGCTGGTGTGAATGACCTGAGACATACCTCCCTGGACTACATGAAAAGAGACATAGAGGAGCTCTCTGATCATGTAGCCCAGGCCAGTATGACCCTGACCTTGAGTAGCATCTTACCCTCACCAAGAATGATGCCACAGTATAAAGACAAAATGATCAATTTTAACAATTGGCTAAAGTATTGGTGTCATTCAAAGGGGATCCAGTGTCTGTCAGCCTGGGATGACATGCTCGACAAGCCACGTTGTTTCACTAGGGACAGCTTGCACCTGTCACCCCTGGGCTTTCGAATACTGGCTAAGTCTCTTGCCACCCCCATAGTGCCTTTTTTAGGCAAGGCTCAAAAGACAAACCCACATCCATAGACAACACAAAGAAAAAGAAACTAAGGGTAATGCTGCTCAACGCCAGAAGTCTAAACCTCAAGATGCATGCACTCAAGGCTCTCCTCAGTATGGAGAATAGCGATATCTGTGCAGTAACAGAAACCTGGTTCAAGGCTCCCGGAGCACCTCGGCACTACCAGGTTATACCTCATACCATGCTTTTCAGCCCCAAAACTCGGACCAAACCACAAAAGGAGGGGGAGTATCAATATTCATCAAAGATACTCACACCTTCAGGTCAGTGGCACTGCATGAAGCATCGGAGACCATCCATGTGCAACTAACAGTGGGCAAAACTGTCTTTCAGTTTGTAGCCTGCTACAGACTACCCTCCCAAACTCAGGAACCCCACTCGGCTTTCCTGAGAACACTGGCGAATATGAAGGTCTCTCCAAACACCATTATATTGGGTGACTTCAACTACCCAGACATAGGCTGGGAGCACTACTCAAGCCCCAACACCCTCGCCCAACGGTTCCTAGAATTTATAAACTCAAATGCTATGGAACAACTGATCACCACTCCCACAAGAGGGGAAAACATATTGGACCTGATCATCACCAACATGGGGACTTTATGTTCCATACCAGAGGTATACCCCTCATTGGTAAGATCTGACCATAAATTAATCTCACTGAACATCCATATCCCATCCCCACCCCCAGACAAGGAAACCACGGTGAAGAACTTCTCAAAAGCAAACTTCACACTTCTCAAAACTGATGTGGAATCCTTCAAAGCCCCCGGGCCAGTGGAAAATACAGCCCAAACCGCAGAATCCTTTACAAATGCTTTCTATGGACACCTACAGGAATGCATGGATTGTGCTATCCCAAATAAACCCAAGACTCATTCCTCCAAAGGCAGGAGACCTGTCTGCTGGACCCCAGCCATAAATAAGCTATACAACAGAAGGAGGAAGCTACTACATGATAGAGCAAAATCCCAAAAAGGGAGGGCATCTCTGATCAGTACTAGCAAGAAACTACGATCCCTCATAAAATCATCTAAGGCCAGCTTTGAAATAAAAATTGCACAAGATGCTAAAGATAATCACAAGGCCTTCTTTAGTTATGTCAGGAATCTGGGTGGCAACTCCCAGATATGCTCTGAGTTAGTTCAAAATGACAAAAAATACACTGAACCCACAGACATTGCCAACATCCTGGCAGACAGGTTCAGTGCAAACTTCTCCCCACCTTCCTCCCCAAAAGAGCAAATGTGTATCCCAACAGAGTGTAGCCTCCCTGACATCACAGACACACAGGTGAGAGCTGCCCTTTCCAAAGCAAAAATCACAGCATCAGTGGGACCGGACGGTGTCCCAGGCTGCATCTTACATGAACTCCAAGAAGAACTGAACCCTCACATAAAGTCACTGTTCAATCTCAGCCTTACTACAGGATATGTACCCAAGGAATGGCGTACAGCAACAGTGGTTCCACTCCACAAAGGTGGTGCCACAACAGACCCCAGAAACTATCGCCCTATAAGCCTGACTAGCCTGGTCTGCAAAGCTATGGAGCGTATCATCATGAAACTCTTAAACAAAGACATTGGGAACCTCCAAACACTGGATCCTACCAATTCAGCTTTGTTAAGGGCAGATCTTGCCTCTTGAACCTGGTCAACTTCTTTGAAACAGTCACTAAGGCCATAGATGAAGGGAAGGTAGTCCACACAGCCTACCTGGACCTCACAAAAGCCTTCGACACAATACCCCACTCGGGCATCATAAATAAGCTCACCAGCTTAAATATCAACCCCTATGTCACAAGATGGGTTGCAAACTGGCTCAGGGATAGAACACACATGGTCAGAATTGCAGGTGCCATGTCAGACTCTAAACCAGTTACAAGTGGCATCCCACAAGGCTCAGTCCTGGGACCTCTCTTGTTCGGTATATATTTCTCTGAGGTACAGGCTAACATGGGAGGACTGTGGCTGACCAAGTTCGCAGATAACTGCAAACTGGGTGCCATAATTGACTCACCGACTGACACAAGCATCTTCCAAAAGGGTCTCACAGAGATGGATAACTGGTGCCAGAGCCATGGCCTAAAGCTAAATGCCAAAAAGTGCATAGTCATCCCCTTTGGGAAAAACAAAGTGCCCACAAATTACCACATAGGTGGTAATCCATTAAGTATGGAAGAAGTAATTGGGGATCTGGGAACCCAAGTAGATAGCAATCTCTCCTTTGACAATCACATTGCCAAAGTGGTTAGAAAGACCTTCTATATAGCCCACCTTATCACGAAAGGGTTCACATCTAGATCAAGAGAGGTCATTGTACCCCTCTACTCATCACTCATCAGGCCCATAATTGAATACAATGCCCCATTTGGGATGTACCTTACCCGACACCTGCAGCAACTGGAAAGATCCCAAAAGTACCTCACCAAGAGGATCAAGGGACTCAAACAGATGCCCTACGCAGTTAGGCTAAAGAAACTCCACCTCTACTCAGTTGCTTACCGCCTACTCAGAGGCCATCTGTGCCTGATGTATAAAGCCATGTCCAACCCAGAATTAATGGACACGTCAGGAAGCTACATGCTCCAGGGACTTAAACCTCAGCACAGAAATAAATAGGACATGCTGGAGGGACAGATTCATATCCCAGAGGCTCTCTTCACTCTGGAACAAAATCCCAATCCATGTTAGGTAGAGACCCTCAATGACCCTCTTCAAGAGAAATCTTGACGAGTGGATGGGAGATCGTAGGTTTACCCCTGGGATCTCTTCTGTGACCCTACTAGACAGAGGCACAGTAAATTAACCTCAAAAGGGCTATCTTCTGTGACCTACTATACAGAGGCACAGTCAACTAATCTAAAAGGGTGGCGAAAGCCAAACACACTCTGGCTAGGCTTATAAATGCCCTAGGGCATTCCTCCAAAGCTAGTTACGTAAACAAAATCGCCACTGACTCTAACAACAACCACAAAGCATTCTATAGCTATGTCAAGAATCTCAATGGCAACACTCAGATCTGCTCTGAGTTACAACACAATGGCACTAAATATACAGAACTAACTGATATTGCCAACATCCTGGCAGATAGGTTCAGTGCTAACTTTAGCCCATCTCATCCCTTAAGGGCCCATCTCTATACTGGGAGAATGCAAAGTTTCTGTAATCACAGCTGCATAGGTAAAAACACACTCTCCAAAGCCAAGAACACAGCATCCATGTTAACATCCCAGGCTGTGTTCTACATGAACTACAGAACAAACTGGCACCCCACCTAAGTACCATGTTAAATCAGAGCGTCACCTCAGGCTATGTGCCCATTGAATGGTGCACAGTGATAGTTATCCCACTCCACAAAGGGGGAGCCACCATGGGCCCTGGAAACTACCACCCCATTAGCCAGACGAACCTGGTCTGCAAGGCTATGGAATGTATCATCATGGAACTTATAAACAATGACATTGGTAATCTCCAAACTCTGGACCCCACCCAGTTCAGATTTGTAAAAGGCAAATCATGTCTCCTAAACCTGATAGACTTCTTTGAAGCGGTCACCAAAGCCATAGATGAGGGTAAGGTGGTTCACAGAGCCTATCTAGATCTCACCAATGCTTTTGACACCATCCCCCACTCTGGAATTATAGATACACTCACTAAACTAGGTATAAATCCCTATGTCACAAGATGGGTTGCCAAATGACTCACAGACAGAACCCACACTGTGAAAGTAGCAGACTCCAAATCCAACTTCAGACCAGTGACAAGTGGAGTACCACAGGGTTCAGTCCTGGGTCCTGTCCTGTTTGGTATCTGCTTCTCTCAAGTACAGGTTAACACAGAAGGTCTTTTTCTAATGAAGTTCACAGATGACTGCAAACTAGGAGCCATAATCAAAACTCCAAAAGATGTGGACATCCTGCAAAAGGGCCTTGTTGCGATTGATGCCTGGTGTCAAAACCATGTCCTCAAGCTCAATGCCAAAAAGTGCATTGTCATCCCTTTTGGTAAAAACTCTGCACCAATGAACTACCACATAGGCAGTAGTCTACTTAACACCGAAAGAGTGATAAGAGACCTTGGGACACAGGTGGACAGTAGTCTCTCCTCTGATAATCACATCGCCACAGTAGTCAGGAAATCCTTCTATGTGGCACACCTCATCACAAAAGGTTTCTCATCCAGGAAAAAAGAGGTCATTGTTCCCCTCTACTCATCACTCATTACACCCATTATAGAGTACAATGCCCCTTTTGGTATGTACCTCACAAGACATCTACAACAACTGGAAAGGCTGCAGAAATACCTCTCAAAAAGGATTACCAGCCTCAAACAGATGCCCTACGTAGACCATCTCAAAAAACTGCAGCTTTACTCCATTGCATATCACCTACTCAGAGGTGATCTCTGCCTAACACACAAAGCTATGTCAAACCCAGAGCTTTTGGACATGCTCCACTTAAAGAAATCCCAATACCTCCGAGCTACATGCTCTAGGGACCTAAACCTTGTCACCACAATAAACAGAACATGCTGGAGGGATAGATTCCTGTCCCAGACACTTCCCATACTCTGGAACAAACTACGTATCTATATCAAACAAAGCTCCTCATTAGCACTCTTTAAGAACAATCTTGATGATTGGATGGGAGATAGGAAATTCACCCCAGAGATCACTTCTGTGGCTGTGCTCAGGAAAATAATTTTCTTGGGTGGCGAAAGCCAGGGTACCTTTTTGCTAGGCTTATATAGGCCCTAGGGCCAATAGCCTAGTACCTACCTATGGACCTATAAACCTATAAACATCATTTGGAGATTCTATGACCATTCCCAGTTTGCAGTCATCAGCAAACTTTGTCAGCCACAGACCTTTAGTTTTTGCTTGTACTTCGGAGAAATAGATTCTAAACAGTAGCGGTCTCAGGACTGATCCCTGTGGAACACCACTGGTAACAGGTCTGCTGTTTAAGGTGGATTCCCCTATTTTAATGATATGTGTCCTCTCAGTGAGCTAGTTAGCAACCCCTCTAATGATATAAGGGTTGATACCTAGCTGGGTGAGTTTGTCAATAATACTTGATTGGGGAATTGTGTCAAAAGCCTTGGCTAAGTCTAGGTAGGCTGTATGCACAGATTTCTCCTCATCCAGTGCCTTGGTGATTGTCTTGCAAAAGGCCACCAGGTTTAACAGGCATGATCTCCCTTTGACAAATGCAAAATGAGTAGGGTCAAGTGTTTGGAGATTACCTATATCATTATTGATAAGGTCCATGATAATTCACTCCATGGCCTTGCAGATAGGTTAGTCAAGCTAATACTTCTGTAGTTCCTGGGGTCAGTGGAAGCACTACCTTTTTGCAAGAGAATAATGGTGGTTGTTTTGCATTCAGCTGGGATGAAGCTGATGCTTACATTATGATTGAAAAGAGTTGCCAATGGTGTTCCTAATTCTTGTTGGGAGACCATGTAGGATGCATCCTGGGATGTTATCA
Organism: Protopterus annectens; assembly: GCF_019279795.1. Taxonomy (NCBI): domain Eukaryota; kingdom Metazoa; phylum Chordata; order Ceratodontiformes; family Protopteridae; genus Protopterus; species Protopterus annectens. Next base: position 1,865,636,592 of record NC_056737.1, read on the forward strand.
GATCTCATAGATGCTATGTTTTTGGCCTTAGAGAGGGTGTTTATGACCTGCTCTTTAGAGATACAAGGTAGGGGAGAGGTGGTAGAGATGTCATAGGGTACATGTGGTGGGGACAGGGGAGTGAAGTTTTCACAGAACCTGTAGACCAATAGGTTAGCTATCATTAACTACCAGTTCGGCACAGACCTGGGCCTTTCCTTTTAGGTTAAGGATGTAACTAAAAATGCCTTATGATTGTCCTTAGTTGAAGAAGCTAATTTGGATTCATAGTTTGCTTTGGAGGACTTCACAAGAAGTATTATTTGCTTGTTTAAGCTGAGGATGGTGTGTTTCCAGTTTAAGGCTAGCTTCCTCTTACTCTTAGACAGCGATTTCTTCCTCTTATTGTAAAACCTGTTAATGGCAGTTGTCCACCAGGCAGGTTTGCTCTTCCTTGAGGAGTTTGTTTCAGTTCTATCCTGCACGGCCAAGTCAATGCAGTTTTACAGGTGTTTGTATAAAGCATTGGTGTAGAACTTGACACAGTTGCCAGTTCCATCTTAGGGGGAGGTGCAGTAAAGCTATTTATACCATCCTGTAAGAGGTTATAATCTGCTTTGTAGAATTTTTTAGTTTAGTTGCTGTTGGGAATGGGTCAGGTGCAATAGTTACTTTAGATGAGACTGATTACTGGTCAGATCTCACCAGGAAACACCTCACAGTGGGAGTGCTACTGTGGTCCTCCATATTGGTAAGCACCAGATCCTGGATGCTAACACCTCTTTTAGGTGTGTCAACCAGCTGATTCTGGGCATTGGAGTTAATGAAATCAAGTAAACTTTGGGCAAGTGAATTTGAGCACGAGTAATTATGCTCACAACCATGGTGTTCAGATGTATCTTGATAGACTTTAGTAGTTCCAAATAAGCAGAGTGGGTACCCTGATTCATGGAGAGGGCCCTGTAGTTGGCAATTATTTGAATAGGTATCCTGCCTACAGTTAATTGTACATGAAGTTTCTCTAGGGAATCATACTGTTTCAACCAGTCTGGAGATGTATTTATTTTTAATGAATATTGATACACTGCCTCCTGTAGTTTTCACGTCTTCAGTTTGTGGTCTGAGCGTGTGGAAGGAGGTATAACCCAGTATGGCTGGGGTGCTCTCCACAGCCTTGAACCAGGTCTCTGTGACTGCACAAATGCCTGTGTCTTCCAAGGTGGGAGCTGCTACCAGTGAGTGCAGTTTCATATTAAGACTCCTAGGATTTAGCAGCATAACCTTGAGGTTGTTTTTAGATGGAGTTTTTACATTGGGAATTTAGTCCTTGAGACAGTGCCTAAAAAGGCACTATGGGGGTGGCAAGAGCCTTAGTCAGTAGCCAAAATCCCAGGAGTGAGAGATGAAGACTATCTCTAGCAAAGCATTGAGGTCTGTCAATCATGTCATCCCAGGCTGACAGATACTGGATCCCCCTAGAATGACAAAAGAAACTAAGTCAATTATTGAAGTCAATCATTTTCTGTTTGCAGTGAGGCATCATCCTAGGTGAAGGTAAATGCTGCTTAAGGCCAGGGTCACATCTGCCTAAGACACATAATCCAAGATCTCAGTCATGTATCTCTTCATATAGTCCAGAGAGGTACGTCTCAAGTAATTCACACCAATATCTGTTGGTACAATAACTGTCTCAGCCAGGAGTGCCTTATGCAAACATATGTCACTGTTTCACTTACATATGGAATGCATAGCTATTAGAACAGTGAGGTGCATAATTGTCTTCAAGGATGATCCTTATCAGATATGTGTTAGGCCTATTTCTGTGGTGTACCCAATTAATACACAGGTCAATGTTGACACTGATGGCATAGGTTTGAGTCTTGCAAAAGGAGACTGTGGCTTCTGAGCTGTTTTCCAATATGTAATACTGAAGAAATGCACACTGTGCAAATATCTCATTATGTATGTACTGTCCATGTGAACTGCCACTTCCACTCAGCATATAAATAACATTCATATGTCATGTAATTTCCTTCTGTCACAATGTGAATCTGAGACATTTTATAATATCATGTCAGATTTTATTTACTTTTATTTGCCCAGGAAGTGTGATCACCACTAATTATGACATACATACTGCATAATTTTATTAACACAAAATTGTCTCTAAGACATAAACACATTTAAATAAATTATCTTTGTACAATTTGAACATTTATCCTCCCCTCTTTCCTCTTTCTATGTGCATCTCTTAGATTTCTGTGTGCATTATCCTCAGTACTGTTTTCCTGTCTGGTAACCCATGTATTGTAGTCGCCCTTACCATTTCATATCCCCTCTTACTTATTTCTGTATTTCTATGTTTCATTTATGTGCTCAGTACACTCAGTATACTTTCCCCCGCTTGTGAACAGCATGCATTATTTCCCTTATGTAGCTCTTCATGCTGTCCTCATGAGCACGCTTAACAGGTTTGCCAACAGCCAAGCCTGTTTGTTTACTGTGCAAGCTTGTGCTGCTTAACATGGTTTCATGGCCAACAACACTATTGCTGAACATGGAAATGTGCATGTAGGCTTCATTCCTGAACCCTAGGAAATTATTTATTTAACTGTTATTTTATTGCTGCTGCTGTTATTATTTACTGCTACCCAAAAAAGAAATGCATGTACCCAGCAATATTGTGTGTGTTCACAGATAAAAACAAGAGATATTTTACACACACACACACACACACACACACACACACACACACATGTACTATGACGTTGCTGCTGATAATTCAGGTCTATCACAATGTACACAGCTTTTTCAAGCACAATGACATACTGACACTATCCTTGAGAATTCAAATCTTTCCCAAGATTGAAACACATATTGACATTGAGCATTCACACGTAGACATGCTGCACACTTACCTAAGGTAAAGTTGCGGGTTTCCCAATTTACCTACAGCATGAATTTGGGGCTACGGGATGAAACCAGCACACATGGGTAAACCATTATAGGCAAAGGGAGTCTATGCATTCTCCATAGATAAAATATCACTGCCAAAACCTCAGCTAAAGCAAAGTATTATGAAATGGCAGCACTACTTTGACAATGAACATTTACTTTTGCATGAATTCTGCTTCTGGTACACCATTGAAGATAGGTACATATTGTGTGTAGTGTTAATGTTTGTGGTGGAATGCGAAAGAAATTAAGGCAAACTTGTTATTCCTAAATACACTGCAGACCACCATGTAACAATACTAAGTTTAAAATTGATATCAGCAAACACAGTGCTTTGTATGATTTACTTCTGTCTTGACAGATCAATGACTGTTGTTTAGTAATGATTAAACAACAAGGATACGTCTCTTTTATCCAAAGATGGCTTTTGTATTGATCAAGAACAGCCACTTCACTGACTGTGCATACCTCAGATGTTTGTTTGCCTTCAAAATAACAATAGAAACATGAAAGAAATTTCGAGTTTATCTCACACAAACATAAATTAATCACAGTAATGCATTCCAACTTACCTCACACAAATGCACACTTGTCCTTCAAAGCCAGATTAGTCACTGTTTAAACTGAGAAAATGATGGCCAGTTACATTTACTCACAAACAACTTTTCCCTCACCTAGCAGTAACTGTGTCTTCTGTCTAGACGTCAGACATTTGATTGTATTATAATGATGGCCATATAATGTATTTCTTATAAGTTCATAGGTTAGTAGTAGGCTAACTGCCCTTGTGAGCCATTTTAAGTCTAGCCAATTATCCCCTGTGAGAATCAAACCCTGCACCTTGTGTTTGTAAGGCAAATGCCTTAACCATTAGGCCACCCTGTAAAATGGGAATATATCAGTGACTAGTACTAGACTAACTGTCCTCATTGATGATTTTAAGCCTAGCCAGTCACCCTATGTGAGGATTGAACCTTTCACCTTGCGCTTCTAAGGCAAGCACCTTAACCATTATACCAGCCTCTCCTCCTGCATTTCTCCTGCAGAAACAGTAATCTCACATTAAAGAATTCTAAGTGGCTTCACCCAAATATAGCTAACTTGTAAATGCACTGCAACCATTTTTCTCTCATTCTATCTCTCTCTCTCTCTGTGTCACTCTCTTACACACACACACACACACACACACACACACACACACACACACACACACACACACACACACACAGTAATAAGCCCTACTAATACTAGTTTTATACTGATTAATAGTATTAGTATCTCAAAACCAGAATATGAAGCAAATACCAACAGACAACAGGTAATGTTTCATTAACAGCTGGACCAAACAATTATAGCTAATTTATCCGTGTATATTTCTGAGGTCCAACTCTTATCAAGTAAAAACAAATAAATAAAGCAATGGTCATACAGTAACAGGTTCATAGATGTATAGAAGTTTACTAGGCTAATGGCCTTAGAGCCCTTATAAGCCTAGCCATATTTATCCCAAATTGTCCAAATTGTTGGTGGTTAGGAGAGTGAAGTTTGCTGAGATAAGGATCTGTGATAGTTAATAACGTTTTCAAAAGCTTTCAACTTTTTTGTTCAAAAATCAGGGACAAATTTCACATATTGTTACTTTTTATATATTTATAAAGTTGCTAGAATAACAGTTTTTTACACTGGCATGCATTTTCTGTAGGATAGGCAGGAAGTCTGAAAGTTGAATTTATAGCATTATTTAGTGACTACAACTCTTAACAATTTGCCAGAAAAAACACACATTTTTTAATGGACAGACCAAACAATGAGGCAAAATCACAGATATTCAGTGAAATATGTGACAGTGGACAGGTATGAATTTTTGTTTGCATGCTGAAGTTAAAAGAAAGTACTTACTACAAACCAGTTCTATTTGAACATATGCACCTTGACCACAGCACACTTTTTATTACCTTGTGGTGCTGTTATTTGCTATAGACTTACAATGCAATCATTCAAAGTTTCTGGGATTTCTGCTCATGTCTATCCTCTAATATCTAAACAACAAATCACAGAGTCTCACATAGTCTTAAAGACTCATTGATTCATTATCTAGATTGTAAGCAAGACCCAACAGACAGCCCATATATTAAGAAGTATGAAATACTTTCCTTGTAGGGCACCATAGGTGCAGGTGCTTTGAAATGAAGGAAAAGCAAAAGAAACAAAGCTGGAGCAGTGTCGGTGGCCAATTGCCACCATAAGTCATCTGTGAAAGATGCACTTACCTAGCCAAACTGGAGGTAAAGCTTTCTCCAACCAAGATGGAACTTGACAGTCAAGAGGAGAAGGTAAACACTTGCACCACACCACACTCATCACATAGTCCCACTAAACTTACACCACCAAAATCCACACATAGAAACACAAAAACATTTGTGGAGGCTCTCAATAATAATCTGCTCAAGCAACAGAGACTTCCAAAGCAGAACCGCAAGCAACCTCCACCCCCCAACACAACCCAAATAACACATAGCCCGCAGACTCAGTATGCCAATAAACCACAGCCCATAAGGCAAAACAACGTACCCAACACACTAGTCATAGGTGACTCTATAGTCAGGCACACTAATGTCCCACTCACCAGGCTAAACAAGGAGAAGGTTACTGTCAGCTGCCTGTCGGGTGTCAGAATCCGCCACATAACCCATGCACTCAGGTCACTCCACAAGTACAAATATGACTCTGTCATTGTCCATGTTGGTATGAACAACCTGACATGTACCTCCTTGGACTACATGAAAAGAGACATGGAAGCGGTCTCTGATCTTGTAGCCTAGGCAGGTATGAACCTAGCCCTGTGTAGCATCCTTCCATCGCCAAAAATGATACTGCAGTACAAGGACAAAATGATTGACTTCAACAATTGGCTAAACTTCTGGTGTCATTCTAAGGGGATCAGTATCTGTCTGCCTGGGATGATATGGTCGACAGACCATGATGCTTTGCCAGAGATTGCCTGCACCTGTCGCCCCTGGGATTCCGGATACTGGCTAAGTGTCTTGGAGCCCCTATAGTGCCTTTTTTAGGCAAAGTTCAAATGACAAATTCACCACCATAACAGGAACAGGCAAGCAAAAACTGAAGGTAATGCTACTCAATGCTAGAAGTCTAAATCTCAATATGCACTCACTCAAGGCACTCCTTAAAATGGAGAACATCGATATCTGTGCATTGACTGAGACTTAGTTCAAGGATCTAGAGAGCACCCCTGCATTACCAGGCTATAACTCATGCCACACGTTTCAGCCATTTAACCTGGACCAAAACACTAAAGGCAGAGGTGTGTCCATATTCATTAAAGTTAGCCACACATCCAGGCTAGTTGCGCAGCATAATGCATCCAAAGTTATCCAAGTGCAACTAACTCTGGTCAAAACTGCAATCCAAATTGTAGCTTGCTACAGATCTCCCACCATGCCCCAGGGTTCCCACTCCTCTTTTCTTAATAAACTGGAAAATATTAGGGTTCAGCTAAGCACCCTAATAATAGGCGATTTCAACTACCCCACCATTAACTGGGAAAACTACTCATGTACCAACTCCTTCGCTCAACGCATTCTGGAATTCATAAATTCCAATGCCCTGGATCAACTTATTCACACCCCCACCAGGGGCAACCATATCCTAGACCTAGTCATTACCAACATGAGTGACCGGTGTTCCACATCTGAAGTCAAATCCTCGTTGGTCAGATCTGACCATAAGCTAATCACCCTAGATATCTGCATCACGCCCCCACCCACCATTAAGGAAACCATGGTAAAAAATTTCTCCAAAGCCAACTTCATGCTTCTTAAGACAGAAGTGGTGAACATCATGTCACCCATGCAGATGGACAATACAGTTACAACTGCTAAATCTTTCACAAATGCACTCTATAAGCACTTACATGAGTGCATGGATTGTGCTATCCCAAACAGAACCAAGATGCTATCTTCCAAAAAAAGGAAGCCAATCTGGTGGTCCCCTGCCATAATCAAACTCTACAACAGAAGGAAAAAACTGTTGCAAAAGACAGTAAAATTCCATGAATGGAGAAGCTCCCTGGTCAGCATCAGTAAGAAGCTGAGATCCCTTATAACATCCTCCAAAGCCAGCTACAAAAACAAAATCGCCACTGATTCTAAGGGCAACCGCAAAGCATTCTATAGCTATGTCAAAAATCTCAATGACAACACCCAGATCTGCTCTGAGTTACAGCACAACGGCACAGAAATTACAGAACCAACTGATATTGCCAACATCCTGGCAGATAGGTTCACTGCTAACTTTATCCCCCTCTCACCCCCTAAAGGGCCCATATCTATATAGGAAGAATGCAGAGTCTCTGTAATCACATCTATGCATGTAAAAGCTGCACTCTCTAAAACCAAAAACACAGCATCCATGGGACCAGACAACATTCCAGGCTGCGTTTTACATGAACTTCAGAATGAACTGACTCCTCACCTAAGCACAATGTTCAATCATAGTCTCACATAAGGCTTTGTGCCCACTGAATGGTGCACAGCAACAGTTATCCTACTCCACAAAGGGGGAGCCACCACTGATCCTGAGAACTATCACCTATTAGTCTGACGAGCCTGGTCTGCAAGGCCATGGAACATATCATCATAGAACTCATAAACAAAGACATTGGTAACCTCCAAACTTTGGACCCCACCCAGTTTGGGTCTGTAAAAGGCAGATCATGCCTTCTGAACCTGATCAACTTCTTTGAGGCAGTCACCAAAGCCGTAGACGAGGATAAGGTGGTTCACACAGCCTATCTTGACCTTGCCAAAGTTTTCAACACCATCCCCCATTCTTGAATTATAGCTAAACTCACTAAACTAGGTATAAATCCCTATGTAACAAGATGTGTTGCCAACTGGCTCACTGACAGAACCCACACTGTAAAAGTTGCAGACTCCAAATCTGACTTCAAACCAGTGGCAAGTGGAGTACCACAGGGTCAGTCCTGGGACCTCTCCTGTTTGGTATCTACTTCTCTGAAGTACAGACTAACACAGAAGGCCTCTGGCTAATGAAGTTCACATATGACTGCAAACTAGGAGCCATAGTAGAGTCCCCAAATGATGTGGACATCCTACAGAAGGGCCACACTGAGACAGATGCCTAATGCCAAAAAGTGCATTGTCATCCCCTTTGGTAAAAACTCTGTACCCATGAACTACCACATAAATGGCAGTCTACTTAATGCTGAATGTGTGATAAGAGACCTTGGGACCCAGGTTGACATTAGTCTTTCCTTTGATAATCACATTGCCACAGTAGTAAGGAAATCTTTCTATGTGGCACACCTCATCACAAAAGCGTTCTCATCCAGGAAAAAAAGAGGTCATTGTTCCCCTCTACCCGGCACTCATTAGACCCATTATAGAGTACAATGCTCCTTTTGGAATGTACCTCACAAGACATCTGCAGCAGTTGAAAAGGCCACAGAAGTACCTCACAAAGAGGATTACTGGCCTCAAACAGATGCCCTACACTGACCATTTCCAAAAAACTCCAGCTTTACTCTGTAGCATATCGCCTGTGCCGAGGAGATCTCTGCCTATCATATAAAGCTATGTTAAATCCAGAGCTGTTTTACATGCTACACTTAAAGAAATCCCAATCCCTCCGAGCTACACACTCTAGGGACCTAAACCTTGTCACCACAATAAACAAGAAATGCTGGAGGGATAGATTCCTGCCACAGAGACTTGCTATACTCTGGAAAAAGCTACCCATCTATGTCAAGCAAAGTTCCTTGTTAGCACTCTTCACGAAAAATCTTGATGAGTGGATGGGAAATAGGAAATAAACCCCAGTGATCACTTCTGTGGCTCTGCTCGACAGGGGCACAGGAAATTAACTTTATTGGGTGGCGTTAGCCAGGGAACCTTGTTGGCTAGGCTTACTTAGGCATTTGGGCCGATAGCCTAGTATCTACCAACCTATGAACCTATGTCTAAGGCTTGCTTTTGTCCTATCACACCAGCACAGCTTCCACTGGAATATGGAATATATATATATATTTAGATATATATATATATATATATATATATTATACAAATTTATATATAATATATGCAAATTTTTATATACATATATACAAATTTATATGCACATGCATATATATATATATATATATATATATATATATATATATATATATATATATATATATATATATATATATATATATATATAAAGTTGAACAGTTTTTAAAAAGTGTTACATGCATAATGTTGTGAACAAATAACAACAAACAAATTATTTACAATTTACTTCTTTATTTAACTCCTTAAGGATAAATATATTTAATTTAAAAATCAATATACCTTTTTTCAGTACTTGGGTATTATCTCAACCCAGTGGTGGCTGGTGACTTCAAATCAAAGGGGGGCTGCAGGGGATAGCTGAATGGGTGGGGCCAATGGGAAGGGGTGCAGCCAACTAGAAAGGGGAGGAGCTATGCTCAAAACCACAAAAACTAACTTTATTTAAATATGCTGCCCTGGGTGCCAAACCCTCATTATGAGAGTCCAATCAAGACAAATGAAGTGTAAAAGAATAAAAATATTTCAATGCATTGGCTGCATGACAGCTTACTTAATATCTAGATGGAAACAAAAAGGTTGTGAGGCATGAAAAAATAAATTACTTTTTAAATACATTACGGGAATGCCAGTCAAAATCAAGTGTAAGAAAAACAAGCAGCACTCAACTCAAACTACTTCTCCTTGCACTGCAGTTCTAATTATAATTTATATTCAGCTTTATTAAAGCACCAAGTAACATGCTGAAAGTAACAATCTCTGTGATGCCCCCACTTGTAAAAATGTTTCTTATCCAAAACAGACCTGCTGCCTGACAACTATCTACTTGTTTCATGGGGAAAACACAATCAAAGTAAAAATGAAAAGCAAACAAGAAACAAGCTCAAGATACATTGCTTAGATTATTACTGTACAGGTTATGGACCACACATGAATGGCATTCTGTTTAGTTTACTGGTAAAACCCTCGGAGATCACTAGAAGTCTCCAACAAGTGTAATGAGCTTCTTAAAATAATGTAATCCTGTCCTTTACTACAAATACTGTCATATGCATTTCAATATCCAATGCTTATACATTATCTAGTTAAGTATTCTCTGCATGGCAACAACAGAAAGGCTTCAATGTTGGCAATTCTTTAAAAGTATGCTTATTAAAGCTTACTTGCATGTTATGATCTCAGACAAACTTACTTGATGGTCATTAAAGCATTGCTACTTAAAACACAGAGCAACAGGCACTTTGAGTAATAAGCATAAATCAACAGTACAAAAATATGACAGAAACCAGACCATTCTGCAAAATCAAGAACAGATGAAAAGCCACTGTAGTACTTGTGTCTACCTTGTATGGGGGGATACCCTGCACATTTACACTGCATAACTGCTCCTTGCTTTGTTTGGACACATCTAGAGTCACTACATGGGGGAGTGGGGTGCAACAAGTATGTCACAATTTGAAATGACTCTGGCTGACGGTGATGGCCCTAACACATTTGTCATACCTCTCACCCTCAGAGCAAGAAATCTGGGCAAAGCCATACATAGAAGTGGGACAAAGGCCCAAAAATAAGGACAATTTTTAAATATTGCTCTTATAAACTTAGAAAGATAATAGAATAGTAGGTCTTGCATTAGTATAAATTTTCTGAAGGATATTAAATCTGAAACTCAAATGCCTGTCATTATTTTCTAACTTCAATCTTTAATGATTTACCACTAATTTGCCAAAAAAACACAATTTTATGAAAAATGGACCAAAAATGTGATGCAACAATATAAAATAGCCACACAATACAGCTGGGAACCTGTCAAAGAAGGAACACTTTTTTAATATTAGTACTGCTAACTTGATCAGCTGACAAAATAAAAGAGTCTACATGCATTTTTGAAATAAAAGTAATCTATAACTCTGATTATTACAGTTATTTCTTAATTGTAAACCCTCCATGTTTTCTTCCAAAATTGCTATTTTGTAGAGGGATTATTAGGGGAAGAGCAACATTTTGAGCCAAATTCAGGGACAGTTGAGAGGTTTGTCTATGCCTAATTCTATAAAGCAATTTGCATGTACCTCTCAACCTGTTAATGCAATAAATCTGGACAAGGCCAAATATATTGGGGGAACATATAAACAGTACTAAAAATTGCTCGTGTATAAACTGGGACAGTTGATAGAACAGGTCTTACTTTAGCATGCATTTTTCTGAAGGTTATGAAGTCTGAAACTAGTGTGTTATTATTTAGTGACTTAATTCCTAAATGATTTGCCAGAAAACCACAAATTTTATGAGGAACAAACCAAAAATAAGAAGCAAAAAACCTATTCATTCTTTGAAAATCTGGACAGTTGGGAGGTATAGTTCAGCTGGGGCTGTCTAAGTTTGCCACCCTTCTCCCTCACAAAACCATGGTCGAATGGAGCCTCCCCCTGCAGCCATTCCAATGATTCATTACTTTGCTATTTCACTCCATTTACCATAAACACTAATGTGCATACTGATTTACGTCTATGATGATTTGAACTTCATTTGAAAGTTTTATTTTGCATTTTACAGCACAAACACTAAGACATCTGCTAAACAAACTTGGCATAAAAACTTATCTGCCCTTGAAACTCACATTAATTGAAACAACATTAAAACCCACATTAAAAGAAAATACATTTTACCCGTGGCAGATAAAACTGAATTCTGGGCTGTTTTCAAATCATAGGCCCCTTGCATATGAAACATACATGTGCTCTTTGATATACCTTCCTATTGCTTTGAACATTTTTCCAGTAAACAATGAAACAAAACTGCCCAATTCAGAACATTTCCATCATAAAAGTCTACTCAAACTTCTACAGTCCACTATTATCAGTAAATATGCACAATTCTAAAGTTCACCATTATCAGTAAATATGCACAATCTCTGAAGTACTAAAAAAGTAATCTAAATAATTCCACGTTAAATAAATCTGTAATAAAGAGGTTGCTGCTAGCAATCACCTTTATATTTCATGGTTTCATCAAAAAATAAAGTGTCTGCTGCCCCTGAGGAATAAATTGCCTAAATTACATTAAAAATAAGCTAGTAATATTGCAATAGGAAATGGATGGCAAACTGATAACAGGCTCATAGTTAGTATCTTAACTTTCAGTACGGCAGCATGCACCCCTTATGGGAGTAGAACCAACAACCTTCTGCATCAAAAGCAAGTACAAAACCTGTTGTGCTATTAGCAATGTGAGCTGACTTAGCATAATCAGCACTAAACTTCTCTTCCCCTGCAGCTCTCAGCTCCTTGTAAAATCTACTCAATACTCAACTGCATCTCAACTTCACAGCACAAGAAGTCTGGAAAAAGCCAAATTTATTGGGGTGGGTCAAAAGGGCAAAAACCAGGGACACATTAAACATTACTTGCTGCTAGAATAAAATGCTGTGTTACCACCATACATTTTACTGCCAAGGTCCCTGTGCAAAAGAGTCAGAACAACATACCACTATGCCAAATCACCTGCTTTGTGAAAGAAAAATGCTGTGTTACCACCGTACATTTTACAGCCAAGGTCCCTGTGCAAAACAGTCAAGAGCAACATACCACTACACCAAATCAGCTGCTTTGTGAAAGAGAGGAAGACTGAAACTTAAATGGCTATCATTTAATGAATTCAGTTCTCACCATAGCTGTCAACCTCTTAGCACAAAACACCTGGACAAACCCAGTAATGAGGGAATAAAGCCCTCAAACATATTCAGTGAATTCAGTTCTTGCCATAGCTGTCAACCTTAGCACAAGAAGCCTGGACAAAGCCACTAACAGGGTATTACAGTCCCAAAAATAAGGACAAATTTCAAATAGTCATCTTATAAACTTAAAAAATTGCTATAATAAAAGGTTGTGTTACTATATATTTATTGCTAGAATAAAAAGTTGTTTTACTATGTATTTTCTGAAGACTATGAAGTCTGAAATTCAAATGCCTGTCAATTTTACTTCTGATGGAACAAAAACAATTTTCAGCAGAGGCCCAGGGAGAAATTCTGTAGACACATGTCTTTGTAAAATGGCAGGACACCAGAGCAAATCCACACAAACACAGAGATAAGATGCAGACTCCACACAGAAGGCACCCCAGCCAAGAATCAAACCACAAATCCTATAGCTGTGAGGCAACAACACTACCACTGCACCATCAAATATGTAAGACATTAAACATTCAGGAACCTGAAGTCTGAAATTCAAATGCCTGTCAATTTTATTTAACATTTGTTAATCAGGACAGTCTGACTTGGAACAAAAAAACAATTTTCAGCAGAGGCTCAGGAAGAAATAATGCAGACATGTCTTTGTAACATGGGAGGACACAAAAGCAAACCCACACAAACACAGGGAGAAGATACAGACCCCACAAAGAAGGAACCCCAGCCAAGAATCAAACCTGAGAACCTACAGCTGTGAGGCAACAGTGCTACTACTGCACCATCAAATATCAAGCATTGCAACATTTACAAACCACAGATATTATGAGGAACAGATCAGATCAAATATGAGGCAAAAATCTGCAATTTTTTTACAAATGGTGGTGGGTAGGGAACTCAAGTCTTTAATACCTGTATACAGGGTACAGAGTTCAAGCCCGAGGTATTCCCTACCACACCACCATGAGTCTAACCACCAGTATATTGCACCTGGGGCATTTACACAGACACACAAGTAAATCACCATAAATTCAATGTCCTTTCTCCATAAATCCAGTGCAAGTACATCCAAACCCCGCCTGCAACTCCAGACCCACACGTGAGACTGCAACAATTCCAGACTGCTGGTGTTGCACCCTGATGTGTTTTCCCAGTGAGTCTATGCAGTTTAAAACTGCATAGACTTCTGGGAGCTCTGTTCCTCATGTTTTCCTATCAGGACTGCCTGGAGCGTGCGCAGAGACTCTCAGCAGCAGTCCTGACTACTGCGCATGCGCAAAGTCTGTGAATTATTAAACTTTTTTTCTTTTTTATTTATTTGTTTTTATTTTTATTTTATTTATTTGTTTTTATTTTTATTTCTTTTAGTTTCAGTTGAGGGGGCTGCAGTCCGGCAGTCCAATAGCACGGGCCGCCCCTGTCTCAACCAGATTTCTAACCTGATAAAATTCAAAAACTTTCCATAAAATTACTTTATGTTAAAGTTAAACCAGAGGTGTATAAAGTCCTAATTAGTATTACATTTGTTGGAAAACATGAACAGGAATAAGAAACACAAGCATGAGAGTATGAACGGACTGCAAGCCGACAACATTTCTCATCAATTGCATTTTGTAAAACACACTGACTAGAACCATGTTGTGTCCTAAAATGACCACAAAAGCAGTGTAACTGGGATCCTGTATGTGTCTTACTTTTTTGTAATGCTTTTCAAAAGAGCTTCCTAAATCAGCAGTTGAGAAACCCTTCTCATTCTGGAGGCTTAAATTATATGGTTGTTGCATGCAGGCAATCTAACTTAGGGCATTCTGGTTCCAACAATGTTGGGTCTCTATTCAATAGGTATGCCATCAGCCTGTTGTTCTTGGACTGTGCTCCATAGTTTCGGATCACTTTCAGTATGGCAACATGAAAATCCTTCTACATGGGAAAACCATGCCTAAAAAGAATGTTAAACCAACCGTTCAGATAACTTCCCAATAGCAGAAAGAATGACTGCAGATTTGCTGCTAATATAGCAAGACTGACTTGCATACATGCAGGTTGTGATAAACTGATGTAAGTAAGCCGTTTCATCCTCAGAAAAAAACAGGGACTGTTTACTTTTTTACTGAACTAAAGGTATATAAAAAGTACACTGTTATTCATGTCAGTGTTAGTAAATGTAAATGAGAAAAAAATGTTTTAAAGGAGAGAAAACAGTATGAATTATACAATGTTACAAATCTGGTTGCGATAATACATAAGTACCTTTTTTCTTTAAGAACATATTTATGTACAGACACACTAACTACAAGCATTTTATGCATTTACTCCAGTATAATGGTGTTCAAGGAAGTGGTACCAACTGAATGAAAGGGTTTGAAAAGTTTCACAATACAGCTTTTCCTAACTTTAATCTAAATACTTCTCACATGCTCCAGCAGTCTAACTTTAAGCTTTCTTTAAGTTTTTCCAATATGATATAAGCTAATGATATTGGATAAATGAACTGCTCAGTATCACATGCAAATTTATCTTTAATTTGAGAGCACATTGCATTACTTCTCAAACATTTCAGTTATATAACCACGCACAGAACAATCACCACAGGGGAAAGTCCCATAGTGACTGGTTTTATCACTATCTCCACAGTAAAACTTTAACCAGCTACCTTGTTTCGATGAAACAATTCTCCAAGGCTCCATCTGCCTAAGCTGGTGATAACTTATTTGGATCTAAAATATCTGATGGAACTTATCAAAAATGTAAGGTAAGTTTACATGCTTTAGCCATATTTTTCATAGTATAAATACCACCTACCATGACTCTCTCCTGAAAAGAAGTTGCTGATCTGCTTGGACTAACTTGGTCAACAAATGGTATATACTTAAAAAATGAAATAAAAGTTGCTACCTCTTTAAAAAAGATACAAAAATATATTTACATAAATATATTTTACAAAACAGAATCAGTATGAAGATAAGACCATTATTTTTCTACTATAGCAAACAAATCATTAAACATAGTATTACACTGTGTTATATAAATTGCTTGCTAGCATTCATTGTTTTCTTATTTTTTTAAGTCATACAACATAACTATTATATTGATCATTGTTCTCCCCGCCCATTGTGTTCATACTAGTGATGTATTACATTGCCAGATAGGATAAAGGAGATATATCAACAAAGCTGCTGTATACAGAGGATATGACATTACAAGCTGACTCTGAACAGGGATATCAGCAAATGTTAGGGAAATGGAATGCAAAACTGAAAGCACATGTGATGAAACTCAGTACAGAGAAGACAGCTTTCATCACTGCAAATTGGAGAATCAGAAGGAGCTTCCAATTGAGATAGAATGGCGGATAGACAAATAAGTTAAAAGCTTCAAGTATCTGGGAAGTGTGGCTGAGAAAAAGCGAAGACTGAAAGAAGAGGTCCAACGTAGAATCCTGTGTGCTGCAGCCAAGTGGTACCCCAGTGTCAGAGGTACTGTATGACAGAAGAATGACAATGAATCTGAAAAGTAAGTTGTATAAGACACGTGCAACTAGTATACTTGTAGGGTACAGAAACCTGGAAGGTGAAGGCAAACCAGTTGAGGAACACAGAGGTGAAAGAAATGAAGAGTCTGAGATGAGTAGTAGGATGGATACTTTAGGGCAGATGAAGAGATGATGATGTCAGAGTAGAAGCTAAAGTACTTGCAGTTTTAGACAAAGTAAAAATAAACATCTTACTGTGCATTGATCAAATGTGCAGGAAATCAGAAGATGACGTGATTAAAATTTGGGACAGACAGGAAGAAGGCAAGATTACACTAGGCCATCTAACCAACAAATATATTAATAGCGTGAGAAAAACCTTCAAAATTTAGACATGACTGTCGAAAAAGGTAGGAGAAAGATGGTGACACTTGATCTCCTCACACCCTGTGTAGGAAAAATATGAAAAGGGGATTTATGATGATGATGATTATTTCCTGGTCATACTGGCAAATTATTTACATGTTTTACAAATACATTCTTTCTTATACCCTCACCTCAGCAACACATTAATAGTATATGTATTTGCCTCATGAAGTCATGTCTGTTTCTCTGTTAGTAGATGCCTATATTTCTTCATAAGGCAGGGAAGTAATAAAATGTTCAAGATGGTGACTAAACATGTTCAGATAATCTTATGGCCTTCTTTGAATAAAAAAGTTACATCCAGATAATGACCTTTTGCATCTCAGCTATATTAGCCAATATGAATAAAGCTGGGACTAACTAGACATATTGGAGAAACAAAGATATACAGAAGCTGACTGGACTGTGTTTGTGGAGTGTATGTTGATAAAGGACTACTGGGAACAAATAATATTTTGTCAGGCGTTATGTATTGAAAGATAATGCAAGAGTATAATTTTACTGATATACTTCTGCCAATACATACTAGTATTGATCCACATGTGCTCGTTTGCTATATTCTAGCCATTACTTGAAAAGCAATAACAAAACTTGTTGAAGAACTCATATATGAAATTTGCAAAATTTTTATCATGAGTCGGAATGGCCAGTAATAAATTGGTATAAAAAATAGAGACAATCAAAAGATATAACTTTTAAATTCAGGCCTAAAGTCAAATCACTCTTGGATATATATTATGATGCCTAATTTAATGTTATACTTATATCGAATAGTAGAAACAGTTAAATGTTTGAATTCTAATGGTGAACATATACATGGTGTTAATTTTTCTTTTGCCCTTCTAGGGAAAAGTAGTTCATATTTAAAATTTTTATATTAATTAAACAATCTTAATTGTATCATCACGATGTATTTGAATAGTTATTGGATATGTGTTGTCTGGTGCAGATTCAATAAAGTCTAAACGTTCTGCTAAAACTATATGCCATGTAGAGCAGTCCAAAAAAGATAAACATTGTGGCATGCTAATTACAACCTAAGCAGTTGAATTGCATGCTAATCAACCAATCCAAGATGGAGGAACTATTCAACAAGCTATAAAGCAAATGTGTAGACTTAGTGCTGGTTTTCCCTGCAAATTCCAAAACCTATTTGGAATAATGCCATGCAGGGTGTTAAGACCCCATTTAACTTTTCATAATATGCATTAGGTAGAAATTGTAGAGTGCAACAGGGTGGCAGAAACACATTATATGAACTCTGCAGCCTCTGTTGTCCTCAGCTGACAGCAAGGGCAAACCGAGGGGAACCAATCCCACTGGAGTCTAAGGTATGTGTAGCACTTAGAATTTTAGTTACAGCAACCTTCCTGAGATCAATAGCGTACATGCTGGGGGTATCACCGGCATCTGCATCCAGGATTCTTCATCAATTACTGAATGCTGTGCTACAACATGCCAGTGAGTACATACAGTTTCCCCATACACCTGAGGACAGATCCAGAACTATGCAAGAGTTCTACAGTGTAGCACACTACCCTGAAGTCCTGGGTGCCATAGACTGTACACATGTATAAATCAAGACACCGCCTGGGGAAAAGGGAAGGGTGCACATAAATAGAAAGGGGTACCACTCTATTAACTGCCAGGTCATGTATAATGCTAAGTGAATCATCCTGAAAGTGTCTGCTGGCAACCCAGGTAGTTACCACAACTCACATATCAGGCACAACTGTCAACTGTATGATATGCTTACTGTGGGAGTTTTCTACAGGGTCATTTACTGGAGAATGCAGGCTGTGCACATGAACCGTGGCTGATGATGCCCATCAGAAATGCACACACACCAATTGAAGAACACTATGAAGAGGCAGATGCTGAAACAAGAAATGTCATAGACCATGTATTTCAGCTGCTGATGTCTTGGTTCTGGTGCCTAGATACCCTGGCAGTAGCCTTGCAGTACAGTTCCTGTATATGTGCTGAAAGATTCAACGCATATGCCATGCTTCACAACATTATCCTAAGAAAACTGCTTCAGCAGGAACACCAAGGGGAAGGGCCACACATCCCACCACCACTGGCAAGGTCAACACATCCACATTTAGCTGAGAATTCAGAGGGGGAGCCAGCAGTTGCTGTGGGTGCAGGCAGATGCAGGTGTACACAATATGCCCTCGCACTGGCCAGAAGGCAATGGCTAGCATACCTGTTTAGCACCTATGGGGCAAAGACTTTCACCCTACACATATACATACAGTAACACTGATGCCAGGCAATGCTCACATCCTTTACTTACAAATGTAATGGCTGTGCACTGCAAACATCAGACAGAGTCAGCCCTGAACTAAAACTCTTGCAACTGCCAGATTTCCAAGGTAAGTGTTGAATCAGAAATAGAGAAATAACATGTTTAAGACTATAAAAGAATGGCGTAACCTTGCATACTGTCACTTGGTAATGTAAGTAAGTATAAGGTGGGTGATTTTTACATCAATTACATCAAGATTTGACAGCAATGACTTATATGAATATGTGTTCTCTATCAACTAAGAGGCCTCATTTATCAAATATTCTCAAATTCATATGTCTAAAATGTAAGATTTTCACAGAATGTCCACAGTTTTGCCTCATACTTTTGTATTACCAAATCATTAAAGAGTGAGGTTAGAAAATGATGGCACACATTTCAATTTCAGACTTCATATCCCTCAGAAATAAAACCCATACAAATAGTAATACAAAACTTGTTATTTTATCAACTGTCTAAGTTTGTAACACTACAATTTTTAAAAACTTTCTCCATCGTTGGGCCTTTGTCACACTTTTATTTATGGCTCGGTCCATCTTTGGTGGTCTAAGAGGTTGGGAGGGATCTACACATTACAAAAACCTGTAAGAAAGCAGTACAGTTTGCAAAACAGTATCACAAACACAGATACACTAAGCACTAAGTTAGCTACGCACCCTGAGCATAAGACAAAAGACTAATATGGTACGGTTATCATCATTTGCACAGGGTGTTGTGTGTATGGGAGGAGCAGGAGGCCTAGGCTGACACAAAAGGTAGTGAGTACATGTGAGTCAGAAAGAGAAGCAGGCAAACGTGTGTCTCCAGGTGAAATTAGTGTGTGAGTGTCTGCAATAACACAGCCAAGCGCTGTGCTAGTTGTACATCCTGGTATATTGGAGAGGTGTGAGCAGTACATAATAGAGGTGACAGTTCATGATCGACGTACCCAAGAACTGGCTCTGTCAGGTGTTGCACTGGCACATCCATGCCGTATTTTTGTCAGTCAGTCAGTCAATTTTTTTAGTTAGTTTGTTTTTTTAGTTAATAAAGTTATGATTAGTTGGTTAGCCTATACAAATGAGGTTGTAATTTGTCTCTAGCTTTCTAGATTCAGTTTTAGTTAGCACAGTCTCTGATTACAGTATGGTGTTGAGGGGGAAGGCTGACTTGGCTCAAGGAATGATTTTAATGCTTTTATTGCTCTTAACAGAACCACCCTCTGTAACCACTCCCTTGCTTGAAGCAACCTGATTTTATATATAAAGAACGTGTTGATGCTTTTCATTACACTCAATTAGGATCATTTGTTTGTGTGTTTAAATAAAGGATATTCCATTTTTAACTCAACTGTGCACTGCCTACTATTTTCTATTTAATTATTTTGGAGCACATCTTTTATAGTTATATTTTGCAGTTAAGTTATTATTAAGTGAACTAATTGCATAGCATAATTTAGGACGTGAATATCACACCATCCACACTGCATAGTCTCTTCTTGGTTTGTTTTGGACCCAGCATAGGTTGCATACTGGGTTTTTCTGCGACTTCAAGGGATACCACAGATTTCTCTTTTAGTAATTATAAATAATAAGTATCTATAGTAGTGGCGCTCATATGAATTATTTGTGTGACAGAGAGTACACTGAATATATTTCTGTAATTATAACTGTCTTCTCTGGCCTAGGATAGCCTTTAATCCTCAATGATACTCATACACATGAATGAATAAACCAAGACCTTGTCAGGTTCTCTGGCATATGTATTTATATATGATTAATGAGGATGTTTTAGAAGCATTTCTTCTGTGGTGAGGATGAAAAATCATCTATGTGGTAGAATATGTCTTGTCTGCTAATGCATAGGTTTGAGTCTCACATTCTACAAACAATTTTATCAGTTTGAAAAGAAACACAAAAAAAATGTGTCAGGTCAAATAATTTATACACCCAATACGTCTGCAAAGCTAAATCAAGTAACAGGTACAGCAGCATGCAAACAAAAAACTAATGCCAATTGTCACATTACATTTCTTAGTTCATAAACTGCTTTCATTTCTGTTTGACACTGTTGCTGTCTACAATAACTTGTACAAACTCAGTTGTTATGGTTGTTGCACACCAGTTGTAAACATGATACACATTGGCAGGAAAGCACTATTAACTGTTACTGTTTTCCCTGGTTGGACATATCTGGAGGTAGAAGGGAAGGTGCCCAACTTAGGGCACAGAAGTGGGGTGTCGAGGAGTCCAGAATCCTTACTGAACTCCTTGTAAAGTGCCACAGTTGAATGCTTTTACACGGAGACTATAACGGCTTCCAGTGCAAGTCTGAGGCATGGAATATTCTGGTCATGGCTGTCTCTAGTATGACTAACATTCCACACACTTGAAAACAGTGTAGGCATCACTATAATGACCTCAAAAGGCACAAGCAGGATACACTCAACCAGTGGCTGGATGAGTTTAGGACTGCTGACATCCTACAGTTGTCTATGTATACAGATGCAGAGAATTAAAACTAGATAGGCGGCTGCAAATATGCAAGACTGGTATACTTAATGCTCTTCTCTTGTTCTCTTCTTTTTATTCCACAGACAACCAAGAGATAATGGTGAATAGGGAAGTCCATGATGAACATCTAGAGAGGCTGAGGGAGGCAAGGGTCATGTATGCAGCACAGCATAACTATTATTTTAGCTAAAATATTGCTCTTCTATACAGTAGTAGAAAATTAAGTATGCATATCCTAACTGTAAAAGCAAGCATGCATGCTTCAGTCTGTAGCACAAGCCAACTGTAGGAGTCAAGTCTAATACTGTAGTTAGACATTATGGGTTCAAATTCTACAAGTAACAAATATATAGTAAAATCCTTTAAAAATATTACATAATTTAATTTCAATGGAAGTGGTATAAATGCCCTGCTGTTAACTTAACCTATATAATTTGACCAAGCATATGTGCAATATATGCTCATTGCAAGTATTACTATGAGCAATCCTTACTTATAGTTTGTAGTTGTTGAGAAATCTACTTAAACATAAAAGCAGAGATAAATACTTTATCATTGTGGTAATTGCATGCCATACATGATGATACTACTTTTCTCTTTTTTTTTCTCTTACCCCAACCTTTATCTCTCTTTTTTATTTTTTTATGCATCATCAAAATGTTTCCATGCCATCCATCTCTGACAAATCACAAAATGGTTTACAGCACAGGGAGGTAGGCCAACCCTCATGAGTCAGCCTGCTCCATTGGCTGCTGCACCAACATCCAGCACTTTTGGGTCCCAACCTGCCAGTACTGTCTCCACTACCCCTGCACTACCTGGGCTCTCCACATCATGTAACACTACCCAGACAGCTGGTGCTGTGGTACTGTCTGGAAGTACTGGCAGAGATGGGGATTTTATCATCTGTGAGGAGATGCTAGGTCTGGTGTATAGGGTTTTGCACAGCAACATTGGTGCATGCCTATGCCAGATGCAGAAGATGCTCTCTTTTATGGTCCATAGGAGAAGACATTAAGCACTGCAATAGCCAGTTGAGTAAGGGGACAATGATGACAGTTCTGTGGTTGAGGACTGGATTCTCACTGTCCCCGTGTTTGATGGGCATGGGAATCCATTGCACCCTCCCTAATCCCAATCATGATGTCCCATAAACTGTCATGTTCCTCACCATCCCTGTGTCTTGTCTTGTTTGTAATGTTTGTTTGCATCTGCTTCCTCACTCACCCTATTTACCTGACCCAGAAATACGTACGTCCCCTATCCAACATTCCATTCTTACTGAAGTTTAAAAAAAATTGGCAACTGTCCCACAAAAAAATACCATCCTATACATAGCTGTCCACTTTGCACACATGTCTTCTTGACACACTTGATTCGGTCCAATTGGCTATACAACATGATTGCATTTTTGTTACCCACTTTGTTAAGGTGACAGTCCAAATTCAGCTAATATTCTGTACATATTTTCATTTTACACTGTTGAAGAAGCGGATAGTTATGGTTCTTTCTTACTTTCTTCCTGCACTTTCCTATATTGCTTTCCCGCTTTCCTTCTATCTACCCCATTTTAACACCTTTAATCTGTCCAAAAAATAGAATCACACACCACAGACACAAATGAAAAAAAAAAAAAACTGATGAAGCACTTCACTTTTTGTCCTATGTGTTTGTGTGGAGTTTGGCATCACACACCAATGCTGACAGATAGTTAATGGCTCTTCAGTTGTGCAGTTACCTCTGTCCAATGCTTCTTAAACATGCTGTGCTGAGGTAACACACAGTGAACATAGAATAAAAAAATATTTCTTTGCAATTTAAATATATATTTAAAACTATTAGATACACCTGGATTTGAACCGTGTATCATCTGGGTTAAAAAATAAATCTTTAAATGAATTTACACCTACTGTCACAGAGTCAGCTAAGCACCAAATGTGTTCCTTACACTCAGTACTATCCACACTGCTGAATGCCATGCATCTGCGCTTAACATGTTTGCATGAGAATAAGTAAACTGATATAGGTCTCATAATTTTATCAATGAAGCACAAGCTCGCATTTTCTCATCTCTTTCATATGCAAAAATGGAGATAGCAGTATAAATGTGTATCTTGCATGAACAAATACTTTTCCATTGATCACACAATCCAGATGCTTGGTGGAGCACTATGGAAAGTGCAGAGTACCATGTATTACTTATGTTTACTGCCCATTTAGTCTTCATCCTATGAAAGTACATGTAAAAAACACAAAAAAGTGAAGGGTCTTTCTAAGGAAAGAACACATATTTACACTGTAGTCATGTGTTACCTGCACCCATGCACTTGAAATTTGGCCTCTCTGTACTTGTTCCCAAATTTATCAACTACCATGTATATCTTTATACTGGCAACACACATTGCGATTTTCCAGTAATTGTAGTAATATTGACATCTGTTTACATATAGTTTACAAAGCTGTCTTTTTCAGGTATACCTGTACATTGGAAGCACAAAAGCAAATACTAAACTTTGTAAACTCATCAATCTGGTAACATGCAGATATTTAATATCTTGACAGTTGTACATGGCTAGACATCCATTTCAGACATTCCTCCCAACATCTTCTCTCAAATATCCAATGCTGATGTCTCTCACAATAAATTGTCCTGCAACATTGTAAAAGTTAGACTTATGAAATCTCATTAATTACTGAGTTCTGTAGTCAGTGTACTTAGGCAGGAGTTCTAAGCTCACTGCAGTCAACTGGTTTTGTGTGTGTGTGTGTGTGTGTGTGTGTGTGTGTGTGTGTGTGTGTGTGTGTGTGTGTGTGTGTGTGTGTGTGTGTGTGTATGTGTGTGTGTATGCGTGTGCGTCTAGTCAGAAGAACATATTATATATCCTGCAGTCATCAGTGCAATCCCATGGAGTTCCAATATTTTGACAGTTGTCCATGTCAACACATCCGTTCTCATTCAGACCTCACAACATCTTCTGTCAAGCATCCATTGATGATATCATTCACGATAAACTGTCCTGCTTTATTGCAAAAATCTGTCTTGTGCTGTGGTGCTTGCATTAAATACTGAGTTCTGTAGTCAGTGTACTTAATTAAGCAGGGGTTCTGTTCTCACTGTCAGCTGGTGTTTGTGTGCGTGTGTGTGTGTGTGTGTGTGTGTGTGTGTGTGTGTGTGTGTGTGTGTGTGTGTGTGTGTGTGTGTGTGTGTATGTATGTGTGTTTATTCCGTTGCTTGACATTCATGCAACCATTTTAGACTAGCATGTGGGATACTGCTATTACCATCCTCTTCTCACTAGACACTGCTGAGGTCATCACTCGTAATGTGTTGTCCAACAATCTCCAAGTCAGACTTTTCTGTGGCACTTAAGTTAAAAAATGAGTTCTCCAGTCTTTGTACTTAGATATTCAGGGGTTTTCTTCTCACTGCAGTCAACTGGTGTCTGTGTGTGTTTGTTCAGTTGGTTGACATTCAAGACACCATTTTACACCTGCGTGTGGGACACTGCTATTGTCATCCTCTTCTCACTAGACATTGCTGATGTCCTCACTTGTAAAGTGTTGTCCAACATTCAGACTTGTGCTGTGATTCTTACATTAAATACTGACTTTTCTAGTCAGTGTATTTACTCCCGCAGGGATTCTGTTCTTACTGCAGTCAACTGGTGTGTGGTGTGGTGTGCACCTGTGTGTGTGTGTGTGTGTGTGTGTGTGTGTGTGTGTGTGTGTGTGTGTGTGTGTTCAGTTGTTGACATTCAAGAGACCATTTTACACCTGCACGTGGGACACTGCTATTACCATCCTCTTCTCACCACGCTCTGCTGATGATATCAGCTCTAAAGTATTCTCCAACACTATGAAAGACAGAATTCTGCTGCAGTGCTTGTGTTAAGTACTGTGCTCAAGTAGGTAAATAGGGGGTTCTCTTCTTACCACAGTCAATTGTGTGTGCATTCAAAAATCTATATGGTGACAATTTTAGAACACTATGTTATTCCACAGTTATGTCCCACTGTCCTCTGAACATCTTGTTGTAGCATACAATGATGATGTCATCCTGTGTAACATGCACTTTGACAGTATTCAAGAGAAACCTGTGCTGTGACAGTAACATTAACTATTGTGTTTGCAAGTTACATTAACAACACACAGGTGTTCTAATCTGACAGCAGCATGCAACTTGTGTGTCTATACATACAATTATCACTTTTGAGACATTTTTACACAGGGACGTGACTCCATATCCATTCTCTAGGCTCCTCTCAACATGTTCTCGTCAGCATACAATGATGCGAATATACTCCAGAAAGTGCAATGTGACAGTGTTACAGTCAGATATATGTGGTGTTGCTACTGTGACATTGCATGGCATTTATATGCTATGCCTATGCAGGTGCACTGTTCAAATTAAGCCCAGTCAACTGTTGTGTGTGCAATTGGTGATACATTATGGTCATTGTATGATCTCTGGAATAGCTCTTCATTTCACTATCACTTGGGGTACCTTCAACTTAGCCCCATGCATCCTCATATTTCCTCTGTCCACATGACATATTTCATGCAGAGGAGTGGAGGATGTCCTCATGTCAAATATGCATATACACGTCATGAAACAGAGTCCTTCCATGATCCTCTGCAAGCCATCTTCAGACCAATGCATGTGTGATTGCTAATTCTGCCATTGTGCATATGTCCTATATCAACAGTGGAAGGATGTAATGCAATCCAACAAATATACAAATATGTACAATAATCTTACTATCTTCCATAATATGGATATAGGGATTTTTATTTGCATGTTGTAATAATGGTTGGGATTTCACATGATATTGGCCATTAGAATAATAATATTGTATGATCCTATGAACAGTTGACATGTCAATGTTGCTGTCATTGACATGTGCAATGTTGAGGTGTGGATGTACAGTATGGCTACAAGTGGGTCTTACAGTCTGTGATGTGAGCTAATGTATTGATGGCCATTGCTGCCTTTGCATTACATGCTCCTTCTATGACAGCTTGTAGTAATATGCCTCCTGCGAACTGTTGACATGATATGATACATTGTATGTATATTGTTGGCGAATTAGGACATATGTTATTGTAGTGGAACAGATCAACCATCTACACAGTTCACATTCCACCATCACAGTGACACTTTCAGTATGGGATAGGTGTGCATGTGTCTACATACCATCATTAAATGTTCTGTGACAGACAACAAAATAAATTCATATTGATTACATGGTCACATAAGTCTTGTCTCATGCAGATGTTGTTATGCTGTGATATATACAACCAATGTATCACATGTTTTGATACAATTGCAACCGTGTGGAATTCTTTGTATATGCAGTTGTGCTGCTATACCCAAGGATTATTGAAGTGGTCAGCAGCAATGCTGTGTGACTATTAGCATTTGTGCCAGGGAATGTTATGCATGAGCCCTAAACAACTGATCTGTAATGTGTCCTGATACGGCATCAGGCTCCTCAGACACAGCTTTTCTAAAAACACATATAAAGATATGTTGTGCAACTGATGCAAGTATATGTGATTGGTACAATTTTATGATTGTGTGCATAGTACCAGTGTGTGGAAAGTGATGAATGGCCAAGACTGTATTTGCAGTTCTTTTCACAAATCAGTTATCTCAATAAATGTGAAAAGTTAATGGAATACACAACTAAGCACAGATATGCATATGGATGCTACCAGACATTTCCAACCAGAGGAAATAAACAATCCCCTAGCTGACAGTTTGTCTCACACATCACCACCCTGCCTCCACATCAGCCACAGTATACATGCAAACTATACTCAGTTTCTATTCTAAGGAGGGCAGTGTATCTTTACACTCTCTATGGTTAATAGCACATAAACATTGGGCCTTGACATTACACCTTGCCTATAGCATAACTAAAAACATGGACCTACCAGACATGGTTGGATCCAGCTTCAACACAGCCTCCAGATGGACTATGTTGCCATAGAAGTGTGTATATGTACATGCATCATTCTGATTGTGGGGGGAACATATGCACATACAGGCATATCCTGACTCTCCTCATCTGTGAGATAGACCATCAAGTCATCATGGACCTTTTCTAAAAGGATAATTGTAATATCCAAACTGTGTGTGAAAGACATGCTTGATTTGATCCAGCTACGCCATGTCTGTTTCATTTGTTTGATGTCCTCAAGATGGTCAACAAGAGCCTAGGTTCATAGGTTCATAGAACAATACTAGGCTATTGGTCCAGGAGGCCCTTATAAGCCTAGCCAAGAATTTCACCCATGTTCCCTCAAAGTCAACACCTGTTTTCCCTGTCCATCAGGGACACAGGTGGGATCCTGGCAGTATATTTTCTGTTTCCCATCCAGTCATCCAAGTTCCTCTTAAAGATGGCTAATGAGGTACCCTGCTTGACATGGTGTTAAAGTCTATTCCACAGATGGAGGAGTCATTGGGACACAAATAAACCCTGCCAACAAGTTCTAGTAATGTCACAGACCAGGTTGAGACCTTGCATGTGGGTTCCGTGAGTGGAATTTGACTGGGTATGCAGCAACTCCATCAATGCTGAGTCTGAGATGGCCTTATATGCCAGACACAGGTCACATACGAGTAGTCAAATTCCACTAAATGTTCTGTGAGACTGAGTAAAGGGACAGGGCTTTTAGCCTATCTGATTAGGATAGGTGTTTGAGACCCTGGATTTTTCTGGTCAGGAACCTCTGTGGTCTCTACAACTGCTGCATGTGCTTGGCAAGGTACATGCCGAAGGGGGTATTGTTCTCTATAATGGGTCTGATAAGTACAGGGATTTTATGAAATAAAAGAAGGAAGCTACTACATGATAGAGCAAAATCCCAAAAAGGGAAGGCATCTCTGATCAGTATTAGCAAAAAACTATGAGCACTCATAAAATCGTCTAAGGCCAGCTTCGAGAGAAAAATTGCACAGGACACTAAGGATAATCACAAGGCTTTCTTTAGTTATGTTAGGAACCTGGGTGGGAATTCCCAGATATGCTCAGAATTAGTCCAAAATGACAAAAAAATACACCGAACCCACAGACATTGCCAACATCCTAGCTGACAGGTTCAGCGCAAACTTCTCCCCCCCCCCCCGCCAAAAGGGCAAATATCTATCCCAGCAGAGTGCTGCCCCCTGACATCTCAGATGCTCAGGTAAGAGCTGCCCTCTACAAAGCAAAAAACACAGCATGAATGGGACCAGACGGTGTCCCGGGCTGCATCCTACATGAACTCCAAGAAGAGCTAAACCCAAACATAAAACTACTGTTCAATCTCAGCCTTACTACAGGATATGTACCCAAAGAGTGGCGTACAGCAACAGTGTTCCCTCTCCACAAAGGTGGTGCCTCAACGGATCCTGGAAACTATCGCCCCATAAGCCTGACTAGCTTGGTTTGCAAAGCTATGGAAAGGATCATCATGGACCTCATAAATAAAGATATTGGGGACCTACAGACACTGGATCCTACCCAGTTCGGCTTTGTTAAGGGCAAATCCTGCCTCTTAAACCTGGTTGATTTCTTTGAAACAGTCACCAAGGCCATTGACAAGGGGAAGGTGGTCCACACAGCCTACCTGGACCTCGCAAGAGCCTTTGATACAATACCCCACTCGGGCATTATAGATAAGCTCACCAGCTTAAATATAAACCCCTATGTCACTAGATGGGTTGCAAACTGGGTCAAGGACAGAACCCACATGGTTAGAATTTCTGGAGCCATGTCAGACTCCAAACCAGTTACAAGTAGCATCCCACAAGGCTCAGTCCTGGGACCTCTCTTGTTCGTTATATATTTCTCGGAGGTACAGGCCAACACGGAAGGACTGTGGCTGACCAAGTTCGCAGATGACTGCAAACTGGGTGCCATAATTGACTCTCCAGCCGACACAAGCATTCTCCAAAAGGGCCTCATAGAAACAGACAACTGGTGCCAGAGCCATAGGTTCATAGCTTCATAGGTTGGTACTAGGCTATCAGCCCTAGGGCCTATACAAGCCTAGCCATAACAATTCCCTGGCTATTTCTTCCCACACTATTTACTTCCCTGGACCCCTGTCTAGCAGGGTGACTGACGTGATCCCCGGGGTGAATTTCTTTTCTCCCATCCAATCGTCAAGGTTCCTTTTAAAGAGGACCAAAGAGACACTCTGCTTGACATGTATGGACAATCTATTCCAGAGTCTGGGGAGTCTCTGGGTCAGGAACCTATCCCTCCAGCATGTTTTGTTTATTGTGATGACAAGGTTTAGATCCCTGGAGCATGTGGCTCTGAGGGATTGGAATTTCTTTAATTAACAGCTCTGGGTTTGACATGGCCTTGTATGTTAAGCAAAGATCGCCTCTGAGTAGACGATATGCGACAGAGTATAGCTGGAGTTTTTTAAGGCGGTCAGCGTAGGGCATCTGCTTTAGGCCTGTGATTCTTTTAGTGAGGTATTTCTGTGGCCTTTCCAGTTGTTGCAGATGTCTTGAGAGGTACATACCAAATGGGGCATTGTATTCTATAATGGGTCTAATAAGGGATGAGTACAGTAGGACAATGACCTCCTTTTTTCTGGATGAAAAGCCCTTAGTGATGAGGTGTGCCACTTAGTAGGATTTCCTGACTGTTGTGGCGATGTGGTTATCGAAGGTGAGACCACTGTCCACCTGTATCCCTAAGTCTCTTATCAAACTTTCGGTGTTTAGTGTACTGCCACCTATATGGTAATTCATGGATACATGTTTTTTCCCAAAGGGGATAACTATACATTTCTTGGCATTGAGCTTGAGCCCACGGCTCTGGCACCAAGCATCTGTTTCTGTAATGCCCTTTCGTAGAGTATCCACATCATTTTGGCCTCAAGCTAAACGCCAAAAAGTGTATAGTCATCCCCTTTGGCAAAAACAAAGTGCCCACAAATTACCACATAGGTGATAATCTATTAAGTACAGAAGAAGTAATTAGGGACCTGGGGACTCAAGTTGATAGCAATCTCTCATTTGACAACCACATGGCCAAAGTGGTTAGAAAAACATTTTATGTAGCCCACCTAATCATGAAGGGATTCACATCTAGATCAGGGGAGGCCATTGTGCCTCTTTACTCATCCCTCATCAGGCCCATAATTGAGTACAATGCCCCTTTTGGGATGTACCTTACCAGACACCTGCAGCAACTGGAAAGACCCCAAAAGTACCTCACCAAGAGGATCAAAGGGCTCAAACAGATGCCATATGCTGCCTGGTTAAAGAAACTCCAGCTCTACTCAGTGGCATACTGCCTGCTCAGAGGCGATCTGTGCCTGACGTATAAAGCCATGTCCAACCCGGAATTAATGGACATGCTGCACCTCAGAAAATCCAAATCCCATCGAGCTATGTGCTCGAGAGACTTGAACCTCAGCACTGAAATAAATAGGACATGCTGTATGGACAGATTCATAACCCAGAGGCTCCCTTCACTCTGGAATAAAATCCCAGTCCAGGTTAGGCAGAGTCCCTCATTGACTCTCTTCAAGAGGAATCTTGATGAGTGGATGGGAGATCATAGGTTTACCCTGGGTATCACTTCTGTGTCACTGTTAGACAGAGGCACAGTATACTAACCTCGAAAAAGGGCATAGCAAAATTAATTTAAAATGGGTGGCGAAAGCCAAACACACTCTGGCTAGGCTTATAAATGTCCTAGGGCAGATAGCCTAGTATGAACCTATAAACCTATGAATCTTGCTCCTGGATGAAATACCCTTACTTATGAGGTGGGCCATGTAGAAAGCCTTCCGTACAATGGGGGAAACATGCTGGTCAACAGTCAGGTTGCTATCAACCTGTGTGCCCAAGTCCCTCACAACTGATTGCATGCTTAGTACATTGTTATTAATGTGATAATTAGTGGGGACACCATTTTCCCTAAAGGGGATAATGATGCATTTCTTGGCATTAAGTTTGAGGCCATGCTTCTGGCACCAGTCATTAGTTTGGTTAAGGCCGTCTTGGAGAATGTTCACATCAGTAGGAGAATTTATGACATTGCCTAGCTTGCAGTCATCTGCAAACTTGGTCAGCCACAGACCACTGATTTTGGCTTGCATCTCAGAAAAGTATATCCAAATAGTAGAGGCCCCAATAACAATCCTTGGGGTATGATGCTTGTTACGGGTCTACTACTAGAGGTGGCTTCCCCTATTTTGACTGAGTGGGTTCTATCAGTGAACCGGTTAGCTACCCATCTGGTAACATATGGATTGATGCCTAGCTGGAAGAGTTTATCTATTATGCCCAAGTGGGGAATAGTGTTGAAAGCTTTGGCTAAGTCAAGGTAGGTGGTGTGCACTATCTTGCCCACATCCATGGCTTTGGTGACTGTTTTGAAGAAGGTGATCAAGTTTAACAAGCATCATCTCCCTTTGACAAAACCAAACTGTGTGCAATCAAGTGTTTGGAGGTTGCCAATGTCCTTATTTATAAGGTCCATGATAATGCTTTCCATGGTCTTGCAGATTAGGCTATTTAGAGGGATGACACTGGCTGGCCTCCATTCTGCTGGAATGAAGCCGGTGCACAGGCTTTGGTTGACTAGGGTGTCTAGTGGCACTGAGAGCTTTTTCCTATGTTCATGTAAGACACGGCCAGGGATGTTGTTGGATCCCATGGAGGCTGTACTTTTTGCATTTGAGAGGGCATTAATAACCCACTCCCTGGTGATAAGGGGAGGATGGACAGATGCTGGGGATGTCCTGGTTTACTGATGGGGACAGGGGCTGAAGATTTCACTGAACTTTTCTGCCAGCAAGTTGGCTATATCTATGGCATTTGTGTATGCGGTATTCTTGACCACTACTGCAGAGCAGATTTGGGAGTTACCTTTGAGATTGCAGACATATGTAAAGAAGGCCTGGTGATTGTCCTTAGTGGATGTGGCCGATTTGTACTCAAAGTTAGCCTTAGAGGATTTCACCAGTGACCTTATTTGCTTGTTCAGACAAAGGAGAGATTGCTTCCAACTTGGCACCTGCTCCTTCTTGGTCCTGGACAGCAATTGTTTCCTTTTATTATAGAGTCTGCTTATTGCTGCTGTCCACCAGATAGGTTTACTCTTCCTTGAGGAAGATGATTTGGTCCTGTCAGGTATTGCTGAGTCCATGCAGCTATATAGGTGTTCATATAGTTTTTGGTGTAGGCTTGGACATTAGTGCTTGATTCAACTGAATGGATGATGGCTGTGACTCTGCTTATACCTGCTCTCAGGAGGTTGTAGTCAGCTTTGGGAAAGCTTTTTATTTTGACTCTGGCAAGAGTGGGGGTCAGGGGAGTTGGTGACTTCTAAAGTGATTGGTTGGATCTTATGGTTGGATCTTACCAAGGAGGATGACACTGTAGGGATGCTACAGTAGCTACTCATGTTGGTTAGTACCAGGTCGGGGATATTTTCACCTCTTGTGGGGGTGTCGACCAGCTAATCCAATGCATTGGCATTGGCGAAGTCGAGGAATCTCTGGGCATTCATGTTTGAGCTAGAAAAGGTCTTCCACTTTACGGCTGGGTAGTTAAAGTCTCCCTGGATCAGGGTAGCAGGTTGAATCTTGATGGATTCAAGTAAGTCCAGATAGGTGAAATGGGCCTCCTGAGTCATTGCTGGGGGTCTGTAGCTAGCTATGATATGAATAGGTGTTTTGTCAATAGTTAAACTGCACCCGCAGTGTCTCCTGTGCATCATACTGTTTGACCAGCCTGGAGGTGTGTATGCCTTTGATAAATATTGAAACTCCACCTCCTTTGGCTTTGTAGCCCTCTGTTTGGGGTCTGAAAGTATGGTAGGACAAGTAACCTGGTAAGGCAGGGGTGCTCTCCACAGCTTTGAACCAGGTTTCAGTGACTGCACATATATCAACATCTTCCAGGATGAGGAATGCTTGCAGTGAGCGCAGTTTCATGTTAAGACTCCTAGCATTTAGCAGTATGACCTTTAAATTTCATTTAGAAGAATTTTTCACATTGCTAATTTTGTCCTCATCATTTTGCCTAAAAAAGGCACTATGGGGGAGGCAAGAGCCTTTGCCAGAAGCCTGAAGCCCAGGGGCGATAGATGAAGGCCATCTCTGGCAAAGCATCATGCTCTGACAATCATGTCCCACAGGCTGTCAGGTACTGGATCCCCTTGGAATGACATCAGAAACTAAGATAATTGTTAACGTCAATCATTTTCTGTTTGTACTGAGGCATAATTATGGGTGACAGTAGGATGCTGCTTAAGGCTAGGGACATACCTGCCTGGGACACATATTCATCAAGCTCAATCATGTCTATCTTCATATAGTCCAGAGAGATACATCTCAAGTTATTCACACCAATGTGGATGATGTCAGAGTCATAACAGTACCTGTTGTTGAGAGACTTGAGTCCATTTGTGATATGGTGGATTCTAGCACCTGACAAGCAACTTACTGTGACTTTCCCCATGCATGATGACAACACTCTGTTCCTGTGTAACTTGACTTGGCCAAGGCATTTGACACAAATTGACACTGAGGTGAATTGTTAAAGTCAATCATTTTCTGTTTGTACTGAGGCATCATTATGAGTGACATTAGGATGCTGCTTAAAGCTAGGGACATACCTGCCTGGGACACATATTCATCAAGCTCAATCATGTCTCTCTTCATATAGTCCAGAGAGGTACATCTCAAGTTATTCACACCAATGTGGATGATGTCAGAGTAATAACAGTACCTGTTGTAGAGAGACTTGAGTGCATTTGTGATATGGTGGATTCTAGCACCTGACAAGCAACTTACCGTGACTTTCCCCATGCATGAGGACAACACTCTCATCCTGTGTAACTTGACCTGGCCAAGGTATTTGACACAAATCGACATTGAGGCATTACTGAGACAGTGTCACAAGTGGCCATAAACACCCATATCACTAAGGGGGTAGACCATTGGATCACATACATGACAGATAAATATGTTGAAGTATGAAAAGAGACCTTTATCTAGAGTCCAGTAATCAGGTCTGTACCTCAGAAGTCTGTGCTAGGCCCTTTCCTGTTCAAGTCTCAGATGTCAAGAATGACCTGCACACCCTTTGTCCAAACAGTTTTGTGGAGGACTGCAGATTGTGGACAATCATTAAATCCAAGTGTGATATTAGTATAATGCAGACAGTATCAACACATACAAAGGATTGTTACCACAGGCATGGAAACACAGAAGATGAACAAAAATCATGGGGGGATTTGTTACGTTATAAAAGCAAATACACAACCTAATTATAATATAGATAGCGCACCTCCATGAGCAGACCAATTGGTATGTGACCTTTTGTACTCAGGTAGATGGTTTGCAGAATATTCAACAGCATGCACCTACAGTGGTGACTACTCCTTTGTATGTAACATGACTTGTGAGTATGTGGGACATCTCTATTAAAGGGCATTATAGTTCTATAGTTCCCAGCTCTCAGCACACAAATAACTGAGTACAATGCACTCTTTTTCATATACCTCGCAACATATATTCCAGGGATGAGCTACTCAAGTGTACCACCTTTGCCATAGTGACCTGCGACACATCTTACTTGCCATACTAAAATATTATTTTTGTTGCTTACACATTATTGGCTGATGGTGCAGAACCCCCATCAAGGTATTATGCAAGATGGATTTCTGATATATATATTCCGTTGATGCACACATTAAATACATAGCTGATTGACAACATTGTTGGCATGAGTTACATTCATGACAGTGTGGGTTGTGCCATATATATGGCATGCACACCTGTCAGCTAGTCAAGATTGCTTATAATTGCAAATACAGGTGTGACAGTGTCCCTCCTAATACCTTTGGCAGATGTTAAATTTTGCTGAAGGTATGCTTGATCCCCTCAGAGATTGCTGACAAATCATAATTATCCCACAAGTGCATTCTTGCAGAACCATGTATGATCACTCAAAATCACAGATGTTATGTCAAAGACATGGGATTACTGGTGGTATTTTCCTGATATTGTCCATGATTATGTGAGCTCTTGTCTACTGCTGTCTATTAGCCTGTTACTCTGTGTCCTGCTTGGTTGAGACCTGTGCTGACATTACATTCATATTCAGGCAACTCATTTTGCACAGTTTCACTTGTCCTCTTCCCCTGTGTTCACTCCTGCAATTCATGTGTGCGTCTCTTTTCATACACACACTTCCCCTGACTATTTATTTATAATGCAGTCTATGCATCCTTACTGATCATTTATACAACTTTAATTCAGTATGCCTGAAACAGATTTACACAATACTCTGCACTGTATACACTTTCATGTAATGTGTTGGAACTATATACATTACTTTATTAATAAACCTAGCAGTCAATGTGGCTTCCGTGGAATCCACAGACCTAGTTTGCCCATAGGTAAACAGGTTTACATGTCTGCTGCTGTCTGTCTTGCTTTACACAGTTTTCTGGCTGCCAACACTGTTGCTGTCCATGAAACCCTGCTTGTTTATGTTCAACGTGGTGAGCAACATGCATATCCAATTAGCGCTTCTGCTCGCTATGCAAACACAAACTCTGTGTAGGCTTAGCTCAAAACCTACACAGAGTGTATTGAATCCCCAGGTCTATCTTTATTTGAACTAATAAAATAATCAAAAAATATGTTTTTACATTTGTCATCTTGTTTAAATGCCTACCTTGTTATTAACTATTTTTGTAAAGCATCCTATTCTTACCATGATGTGAGTGCATTCTTTTTTCTTTTTGAAAATTTCTAAAAATATTTATTTTTAATTTCCGCTGTAAGCATACCAGAAAGTCATTGCAATATCACTAAAAAGATAAAGAAAATTGGTTTGCACACTATATTATTTTATTGTATTTATTTATTTATCTAACATTTGCTGACCAGGAAAGTCTGACTAGGAGTCTAAGACAAAACCTATATTCAGCTGAGGTCTGGGGAGAAATACTTCAGACGCATGTCTTTGGAATGTGGGAGAAAAACAAAATACCGAGAGGAAACCCAAGTGAACACATGCAGACTCTGCACAAATAGCACTCCAGCTGAGAATTGAACTGGAGAACCTTGTGCTGTAAGGTGAAAATTTAACTAATGCACCACTGCACTGCCCAGTGTCAGTATTAGTATTTAAAGGTACAAATGCAATTATCATTTCTTCATTTTCAGGAGGACATGAAAATATGTCCTCTTTAAAAAAGGGTAAACTGGAAGAAAGCAGTGACTAATTAGACCCATTACTTATTTGCTTATTATTCAAATGATAAACCAAGTATAGTGTTCTACATAACTGAAAACATTCTGATATATAGGCAATGCGAAATATAAAATTTAGATTACAAACAGCTTTGCATTTGCATAAAGAAATAACAGATAAATGTATTTACAAATTCTTCAGCCTATTATCTCAAGAGAGCAAATAATCTCTGCATTCTGTAAGGCCAAAAATATGGCATCTGTGGGAGCAGACAACATCTCAGGTTGTTTATTAAACAATGTAAAATATGACTTAGCCGACCCGCTTGGATCCCTGTTTAACCACAGCCTGCAAACTGGCTATGTTCCAGCAGAATGAAAAACAGCAACAGTAATCCCTCTGCACAAAGGTGGAACATAAACTGCATAAACTGACCCTGGGATTTATAGACCAATACGTTTGACTAGCCTCATCTGCAAGGCCATGGAAAGAATCATTATGGACCTTATCAACAAGGACATAGCTACTCTCCAAACTCTGGAACTAACCCAATTTGGATTCATTAAAAGTAGATCATGCCTGTTAAACCTGGCTGACTTCTTTGAGAAAGTCACCAAGGCCCTTGATGAGGGGAAAGACAATGGGATAAGGAATAACCTAGCCAATGCATTTGACACAATTCCCCACTCAAGTATTATAGAGAAACTCTTCCTATTAGGAATTAACCCCTACATCACTAGATGGGTAGCCAGTTGGCTCATCAACATGACACATACAGTCAAAGTGGGTGACTTCACCGCTAGCAAAAGACCAGTCACCAGTGTCATACCACAGGATTCTGTTCTGGGTCCTTTGTTGTTGAGAATTTATTTCTCAGAAGGCCATGCAAATGTGGACAGCCAGTGGCTGTCCAAGTTTGCTGACAATATCAAATTAGGAGCAATCACTGAGTACATCAAGGGTGTTGATATATTACAGAAAGTGTTAACACAGACAAATGATTGCTGCTAAAGCCAAATATTAAAGCTAAATGCAAAAAAAATGCATTATTATTCCTTTTGGGAAAGTTGGTATCTCAGCAAATTACATTATAGACAGCACTACCTAGGTGTAGACTCAGTCGTCCATGATCTGGATACTCAGGTTGATAGCAATCTGAACTTTGACCACCATGTATCCACAGGGGTAAGGAAATCTTTCTATGTGGCGCATCTCATAAGTAAAGGCATCACATCTAGATCTAAAGATGTTGTAATTCCATTATACTCAGCTCTCATCAGATCACTAATTAAGTACAATGCTCCCTTTTGCATTTATCTCAACAGACACCTGCAACAGATGGAGAGACCACAAAGGTTTCTCACCAAGAAAATACAGGGTACACAAAACAAGTCATACAAGTCATACATCCTCATTACCTAGAGGAAAACAGTTCTTGTACTTACTTTTCTCACTTGCTTAGAGAAAAACAGCTCTTGTACTCACTTTCCTCACTTAACTAGAGGAAAATAGTTTTTTATTCAGGCATGTCCAAGGGTCCGCTCCCAGTGTTCTCTCCTGTCTATCAGATGAATCTGGGCATCTTGAGGCAATGTAGAAATTGCCTCAAGTATACAGACTACCCTCTCCTCCTGCCACCCAACACTACAATCTGTGAGAGATGCACTTATCTAGCCAAACTGGAGGTAAAGCTCTCTCCAACCAAGACTGAACTTGACAGTCATGAGGAAAAGGTAAACATTTGCACCACACCACACTCATCACATAGTCTCACTAAATCTACACCACCAAAATCCACACATAACACAAAAATGTTCGCGGAGGTTCTCAATAATAATCTGACTAAGCAACAGAGACCTAAAAAGCAGAAATGCAAGCAACCTCAATCCCCCAATACAACCCAAATGACACCTAGCCCACAGACTCAGTGTGCCATTCAATCACAGCCAATAAGGCAAAACAACATATCCAACACACTAGTCATAGGTGACTCTATAGTCAGGCACACTGATGTCCCACTCACCAGGCTAAACAAGAAGAAGGTTACTGTCAGCTGCCTGTCAGGTGCCAGGATCCATCACATAACCCACGCACTCATGTCACTCCACAACAAGTACAAATATGACTCTGTCATTGTCCATGTTGCTGTGAATGACCTGAGATGTACCTCCCTGGACTACATGAAAAGAGACATGGAAGAGCTCTCTGATCTTATAGCCCAGGCAGGTATGACCCTAGCCCTGAGTAGCATTCTGCCATCGCCCACAATGATACCGCAGTACAAGGGCAAAATGATTGACTTCAATAATTGGCTAAGCTTCTGGTGTCATTCTAAGGGGATCCAGTATCTGTCTGCTTGGGATGACATGGTCGACAGACCACGATGCTTTGCCACAGATGGCCTGCACCTGTCGCCCCTGGGATTCCGGATACTGGCTAAGGCTCTTGCTGCTCCTATAGTGCCATTTTTAGGCAAGGTTCAAATAACAAATTCACCACCATAACAGGAACAGGCAAGCAAAAACTGAGGGTAATGCTACTCAATGCTAGAAGTCTAAATCTCAAAATGCACTCACTTAAGGCACTCCTTAAAATATAGAACATCGATATCTGTGCAGTGACAGACCTGGTTGAAGGCTCCAGAGAGCACCCCTGCACTACCAGGCTATAACTCATACTACACTTTTTGGCCATGTAACCTGGACTGAAACACCAAAGGTGGAGGTGTGTCCATATTCATTAAGGATATCCACACCTCCAGGCTAGTTGCTCAGCATAATGCATCCGAGGTTATCCAAGTGCAACTAACTCTGGGCATAACTGCAATCCAAACTGTAGCTTGCTACAGATCCCCCACCATGCCCCAGGATTCCCACTCCTCTTTTCATGATGTACTGGAAAATATTAGGGTTATTATAAACACCCTAATAATGGGAGACTTCAAATACCCCACCATTAACTGGGAAAATTACTCATGTACCAACTCCTTCGCTCAACGCTTTCTGGAATTCATAAACTTCAATGGCCCGCATCAACTTATCCACACCCCCACCAGGGGCAACAATATCCTAGACCTAGTCATTACCAACATGAGTGACCGGTGTTGCACAACTGAAGTCAACTCCTTGTTGGTCCGATCCGACCATAAGCTAATCACCCTAGATAGCCACATCCCACCCCCACCCCCCATTAAGGAAACCATGGTAAAACATTTCTCCAAAGCCAGCTTCATGCTTCTTAAGACAGAAATGGTGTACTTCATGACACCTATGCAGATGGACAATACAGTTACACCTGCTGAATCCTACACAAATGCACTCTATAAGCACTTACATGAGTGCATGGTTCGTGCAATCACAAACAGAACCAAGATGATATCCTCCAAAAAAAAAGGAAGCCAATCTGGTGGTCGCCTGCCATGAACAAACTGTACAACAGAAGGAAAAAACTATTTCAAAAGAGAGTAAAATCCCATGAGTGGCGGAGCTCCCTGGCCAGCCTCAGTAAGAAGCTGAGATCCATTATAAGATCCCCCAAAGCTAGCTATGAAAACAAAATCACCACTAATTCCAAAGACAACCACAAAGCATTTTATAGCTATGTCAAGAATCTCGATGGCAACACCCAGATCTGCTCTGAGTTACAGCACAACGGCACGGAAATTACAGAACCAACTGATACTGCCAACATCCTGGCAGATAGGTTCAGTGCTAACTTTACCCCCCCCTCACCCCCTAAAGGGCCCATATCTATGCAGGAAGAATGCAGAGTCCCTGTAATTACTACTATGCAGGTAAAAGCATCCCAGGCTGCGTTTTACATGAACTTCAGAATGAACTGGCTCCCCACTTAAGCACCATGTTCAACAATAGCCTTGCATCAGGCTTTGTGCCCACTGAATGGTGCACAGCAACAGTTATCCCACTCCACAAAGGGGGAGCCACCACTGATCCCGGGAACAAATGACCTATTAGCCTCATGAGCCTTGTCTGCAAGGCCATGGAACATATCATCATGGAACTCATAAACAAAGACATTGGTAACCTCCAAACTCTGGATCCCACCCAGTTCAGGTTTGTGAAAGGCAGATCATGCCTCCTAAACCTGATTGACTGTTTTGAGGCAGTCACCAAAGCCGTAGATGAGGGTAAAGTGGTTCACACAGCCTATCTTGACCTCGCCAAGACTTTCGACACCATCCCCCATTCTGGAATTATAGCTAAACTCAGTAAACTAGGTATAAATCCCTATGTCACTGAGAGAACCCGCACTGTAAAAGTTGCAGACTCCAAATCAGACCTCAAAGCAGTGACAAGTGGAGTATCGCAGAGTTCTGTCCTGGGACCTCTCCTATTTGGTATCTACTTCTCTGAAGTACAGGCTAACACAGAAGGCCTCTCGCTAATGAAGTTCACAGATGGCTGCAAACTAAGAGCCATAGTCAAGTCCCCAAATGATGTGGACACCCTACAGAAGGGCCTCGCTGAGACAGATGCCTGGTGTCAGAGGCATGGCCTCAATCTCAATGCCAAAAGGTGCAGTTTCATCCCCTTTGGTAAAAACTCTGTACCCATGAACTACCACACAGGCAGCAATATACTTAACACCGAATGTGTGATAAGAGACCTTGGGTCCCAGGTGGACAGTAGTCTCTCTTTTGATAGTCACATCACCACAGTAGTCAGGAAGTCCTTCTACATGGCACACCTCATCATAAAAGGGTTCTCATCCAGGAAAAAAGAGGTCATTGTTCCCCTCTACTTGACACTCATTAGACCCATTATAGAGTACAACACTCCTTTTGGAATGTACCTCACAAAACATCTGCAGCAGCTGGAAAGGCCACAGAAGTACTTTGCAAAGAGGATTACTGGCCTCATACAAATGCCCTACACTGACCTCCTCAAAAAACTCCAGCTTTACTCCGTAGCATATCGCCTACTCCGAGGTGATCTCTGCATGACATATAAAGCTATGTCAAACCCAGAGCTGTTGGACATGCTACACCTAAAGAAATCCCAATCCCTCCAAGCTACATGCTCTAGGGACCTAAACCATGTCACCACAATAAACAAGACTTGCTGTAGGGATAGATTCCTGTCCCAGAGACTTCCCATACTCTGGAACAGGCTACCCATGTATGTCAAGCAAAGTTCTTCATTAGCACTCTTCAAGAAAAATCTTGATGAGTGAATGGGAAATAGGAAATACACCCTGGGGATCACTTCTGTGTCTCTGCTCGACAGTTGCACAGGAAAATAACTTCCTTGGGTGGCGTAAGCCAGGAAGCCTTGTTGGCTAGGCTTACATAAGCCCTTGGGCCGATAGCCTAGTACTTACCTGTGAACCTATGAAAAAGGAAAGACTGAAAGCCCTGTCACTGAATTCTGTCTCCTACAGGCTGCTAAGGGGCGATGTGTGCCTTGCTTATAGGGTAGCCTCTGACCTGACCCTTCTGGAATTGCTACACATTTATAAATCAAACTGCACAAGGGTCACTTGCACCAGGGATCTTAACCTACCCTTTGACATGAGCAAATCATGCTGGAGAGATAGATACATTTCCCAGAGACAGGCACGTCTCTTGAACAAGCTGCCAGTTCATGTGAAACAGAGCCCCTCTTCAAATGCAACCTAGATCAATGGACAGGTGACCGCAAATTCAATCTGGGGTTGGCACCTATGTCTCTCATAGGCAGAGGCAGTTGGTAATTAACATAGACTCTTACCTCTGTGAACTTCTCTCACCTAACCATGGACAACAGGGACAACTCAGTATAAATACAATTAAGCTCATAAGGGTTCTAAGGTCATTAGCCTAGTAACCTTCTATGAACCTATGAACAGACAGCTGTATGAAAGAAAAATTTAGTAGTCTATTCAGTCAATACTAATGGCTGAAAGATTTTTTTAAAATTCTAACCACCATTAGTGTCTAGTCAGCTTTATTTCAAAAAATGCAGTTCCTTTGTGTACTCTATAAAAGCAAGCCAGTAATTAACTGACAATTAGTCTCTCTCGGTCCTCTGTCTCACTCAATCTCTTCCCACATCTCGTTCTCTCTCTGTCTCAGGCTACTTAAAAAGAATCTCAGGCAGTATTTCCATTTTTTCTTCAGTTTGAATGAAAATTTTCCTGTTGTCACAGTGACAATGGGATAAGTTCAAACAAGATGATGCAATCATTTTGCTTTAGAGCATATTTTAGGGAACATTAAGCTTCCAGCACTGCAACTGTGTGTCTACTTCACAAACCTTTTTCTCTGTTTAATGTCCGTGATGTATTTTTATGGAAAATAGTAGCATATTTTGCAGTGTGCATTTTACTTGTGGCTGGATTTACAGGGTTCAGTAGCTACAATTTTATTATTTTATGATACAAATAAACAAATAAATTTGACTCTGCCCTAACAACTTTCTGAATGTTTTGCTGAAAGACAATTTCGAATTTCACTAAATATTCCATTTCTGTTGTGAAAACAATTACATTTGCTTCAGAATAGTAATATTTCTTTACAACTTAATTGAGGAATGTTGGCTGAAATACTTTATTTAGAAATCACATGTTTAGTCATTGTTGTTTAAATTGTTTCACTAGTAACAAGGCACATACGTGTGTTTACAACTCATATGCAATTTCCATGAACATTTTGTGCTCAGCATTCCAGAAAATGCGGACTACAAAGTTTTATACAAAATAGAAACAGTATTGCTAAAAATAACTTTATTATTGACAAATTCCTGTTATTTGGCCATCACAGGCTTTAAGGGAAATAACTGAGATATTTGGAGGAATGGTATTGAAGGGGATACGGAAAATTTTTCTCAAGATGATTGATTCAGGTATATAAAACAGATCCCATTGGAGACTAGAATTAATTGCTGGACCAGTGACCAGCAGTTATGAGCTTAGATGGGGACAGGATGTTTTAAGTGGCATGGAACCATGAGGTTTTCTGTGTCACCCCTACATGGCACTGTATTACAAAGGAATAAGGTTATGAATGTCCCTGGACTACACCTTCCAATAAAACAGTTCTACA
Source organism: Protopterus annectens (assembly GCF_019279795.1). Classification (NCBI taxonomy): domain Eukaryota; kingdom Metazoa; phylum Chordata; order Ceratodontiformes; family Protopteridae; genus Protopterus; species Protopterus annectens. Next base: position 1,865,680,281 of record NC_056737.1, read on the forward strand.
CCAGCAGTGAGGGAAAAATCAGTAGAGGCGACTGTAGAAAGTAAGAGCATGGGTAAGGAATGCCTCAAATGACAGACGTGATAAGACTATTTTTTTTTTTTCATTATTTTGAAGCATCGGCTTTCAGGAAGTCAACATTTCAAGTAAAACCCTTCCTGCCCTCCAATTTATTTCCCATAGCATTCCGTCCAAGTCTTCATTCTTTTTGCATCTCGAGCTTTGTGCTGATGTTAATGTTCCTTATGAAGTCCAGCATATGACACCCCCCTTTCTTTTTATTTTTCGTTAGTTTCTCCTTATCAATCTTCCCTCATTTACTGTACCAGTCAATATGTTAACTCGATGTACCTATGCTCTTGCTATAAGGATAGATTTGTGTGTACCTCTTTAAATATAACACATGCAAAATAATCATAATGTGCTCTACCTCTGTTCCGCCACTGAACATATTAAACCTTCTTTGCATGTATCCAACAATTTTTCTTCCATATCTTTTAAATCATTCCTTTTTTAACTTATGAGTTCTGTTGCTGAAAAAACATATGGTTTGAGGCCTAAGTAGAGCTCTCCTCCTGGATTTCCTGCTAACTTGAGTGTGTAATTGATCTGCACCTTTAATGAATCTCATGTGTTCATCTCCTATTAACCAATCCACTATTTTCTCCAACCTTGGTGTCAGTACATAAGCAAGAATGTATCCATCAGCAATGCATAGTGCTATAGGTCAGCAATTTTTCACGAGACTTTTTTTTTCTTTATGATTAAAAACATAATTGCAGTAGCTTCCTCCAGTGATCCAGGTACCATTTTATTCTCTGTAATGTCAGTGAATAAATGTGTCATTTTAAAACACATCTCCATGACCAGGGTCATGGTTGGACTCCTTGTGAAAGACCATGATATCCAGCTGTTACAGGGCCAATAGCAGGGGTCAGAATACAAATCAGAGACCTGGAACCGGCTGTCATGCAACCTCACCAGTGCAACTGGTATACCTTGCACAGGTGAGCATGTGCATCATCACCATGATGACCTGAAGTGTAGGAAGGGGGATCTCTTAGCCACTTGGATCCTAGATGCTCAGGCAGACAATGCCCTGCAAGTATGTAAGTATTGTAAGATTGTTTTGTAAAATGCTAGTATGAATATGTGATAGACAGGCATGCATAATGGTCTTATTCTTTCCCCACAGCTGCAGAGGAGAGAGCTCACAACCTGGAGGCCCATGCAGGGCACCTGGCCAAGTTGCACTGAGTGTGGTGAGTACAGCTATATCTTGTAATATATAGTAATATAAATAATAAAGAGTACAGTAGTAACTGACAGTAGGTTTATTCTGTTTTGAGTGTTCTGCAATGAATGTGGTCATAGACCTGGACTGTTATAAGTGAGGAATATCAGGTAGAGTTCAATATAGATGGAATCAGGAACCTTGATAATGTTAAGGAAAGAAAGTTACCACTGCATTAATAATGTTATGGAAATCAAAGTTTATACTGTATTAATAATGTTACGGTAAGAAAGTACAACTGCATTCAGAAATGTTAGGGAATGAACTTAGTACTGCATATAGTGTGGAAAAACAGCTGTCCTTCAGCACCTGCAATATTTAAAGTGTTCATCAATAAAGACTGTTAGATGTATATCAATCACTGTTTCATGTCACCCTGAATAAAGCTGTTTGACAAGTGTTTTGTGTATTTTGTGCTGTTGGTCAAAAAATCGGGTATTACAAATGATGTGAAGTAAACACAGGAATAATACTATGAAGTGACTGAAGGTTAGCTGATGAAGAACTGTTTTGCTAAAGTGTAGATGTGGAGCTGTACTACAAGATATAACACATTATGATATTTGTTCTGCACTAAGATCTGAACCTAGAATACTAATGGTGAAGGTATAATAGTGTGTATCTCAGGATTGTCTTGTATTAACCCTTGCATTTCCGCTATATGCATTCCTGAAATTAGTTACACTGCTGCAGGCATGTATGAAACTGTAATAGCTGTAGACTGCAAATATACCATCTGCAACTGTATATGGGTCAGGCAGGCAACCCAGCAGTCTGATATGGTCTGAACACATCACACATATTACCATCCATGCTGGGTATTTTTATTTTATTTAACATTTGTTGACTGGGAAAATCCAACTAGGACAGAGCCTATTTTCAGCTGAGGTCTGGGGAGAAACTCTCCAGGGTTAAATGTGTACACCTGCATTACAGATATTAATACACAGTTCACATACTATCTCTATCATGCATGAATCTCATGCATGTGTGTTCAAGTGTCACTGCAGTCTTGTATGACACTCTCCCCTCTATTACCTGGCCACACTTTGTTACCAGGTGAGCTCTAGGCATACATTATTAAATCAATATTTAGCAGTAGCTCAGCATGATAAACATTGAGTATGATATACATTTTGTCACACACTGACTGGCTTTCGAGTCCAGGGACACATACTACTAAGTATTAATAGAAACTGTTATATATTTATTGTTAACATATGTTCTCCCCACAGGAATTACAGGTAAAAAGAATGGCTGTATTATCACCCCTTTTTTCTTTTCTTTTTTTGGAAACAGCGCAGGTTTAAGCTGGGATAAGTGCCACTTAGCATTCCGGTGCATTGAGCAAACCCACACAAACCCACGTAAAGCTGCTTAAAACTGTTTTAATCACAGTCTGTCTTTCTGACACTGTCGTGCACATCAGCAAAATGAGCACCCTGCCAAGTCTCAAACTTGGGACCCCATCAACTACAACATAGTGTATTAGCCCAAGGCCACTCAGGTCTGAAGTGCAATAGCTGTTTCCATAAACATATCATTATTACCAATGACACACTGCTTGCACATATAATGGGAAAAATTACAACATACTTGGGATCATGATACAGAGACCAAACAAGTACACAGACAAATAAATCTTGATGGATGTACATGTGGCCTAGGATATCAGATAGAGCTGACAGCTGAAATGACTGTTGTGGAATGTCCAGTTGTGCCACCTACATTTGTCATAGTTGTTACACCACCTATGCTGTGTGCTGAAGTACTAGCAAGTCACTAAACATTCAGGTTATGAAATCATGATAGACAGTTCAGTGTCACATGTCATACCCATCCAATCACACACGTTCATGCCAATCCTTGTAACAGACTGTATGCATGTACATATGTCTTGCAAATACACCTGCTGTAGTACTGACTCCGTAGCTCAATCTGTTACATTCCTGGCATGCTGAACATTTTCCACCCTCAGTCCTAACTTCCATTCCAGTGTGTTCTTGTCATGTACATGTTTGTCAAAACAAATAAAAGACTGAGCTGTGCAATTTTAAGTAGAACTGGTTGCTGCTACTGCAGTCACTGCCACCCACATTAGCACCTCAAAGGCTTGTAGGTCAGGACACACTTTATATATAGTTACAGGAGTCCTAAATGTTACCTACCACTCTCTGGATGGCACTATTGGGGTCCCAGGTTTGAGACTTGCACATGCCTCACCTGGATTGTTATGGTATCCTCACCCTGGCTATGCTGTGACAACTGCTGCCTCACTCACATATACAGCTTGCTGTCCCACAGTGTGTCCACAATCTCTAGTATGACTCCTGGGCAGAATGCAGCAGCTGTAGCCTGCAACATATGCATCAGTATGTTCAGCTACCTGTTGCAGACCTAACATACCTCCCAAACACCTAGAACAGGGAATCCGCACAAGACCCATAGAGAACGTGGTGGGGGAAATGGTCAAATGACAGGGACATGTGTCAAAGTGTTCCCCTACAAACATACACAGCTGATAACCAGCGGCTACTGCAGCAGCATGCATATTCTGATGCAAATGATGTATGACATTCACATCTGTCTGTTCTTACTGACCTCAACCAACATTTTTAAACAGTAAACTGACACATATTCAGAAAGTCTGTTCACTATGGCCAAACATAACATGCAAAACTGTGGACATACCACATAAATCCAAACAGTGGACAGTATTTCAACCTACCACCTGTGATGCTGTAGTCCACATACCTCAATAATGTCCTTCTCACAGGCCAAGAAAAGGTCCAATGCCTACATGAAGGCCTCAAATACAGCACTGTTTTGTCATGACTTTGGCTAATGAAAATAAAACCCAGCTATTCTGGATGCAATTAACAAGTTTGAGTCACAGATTGGTGCACAGACAATCAGCTGTTCATGAGCATTACCTGCAAAAGGCAAGCTTCTGCCTATGATACACAGGTCTGTGACTTTCTCTTTTTTGAAATTTACATGTACCCACAATAACATCGGGGTACCTTATTTGGATACCCTTATTGTGAGTGATGGTGAAGGCTTTAAATCTAAGGTACACAGAAAGAGTACTTTTACTAACTCATACATTGATTACAACAGTTGTCATCCACCTATTTTGAAAAGAAACATCTTTAAAGGGCAATGCATTAGGGCCATCAGAATGACCTCCAAGTATTCAGATATGGTGGAGGAGGTCAATTTTACTATAATCTTCTTCTCATTGAAAGAGGATATGATGATGTTGATGTTGATTGCCACATATGTATATGTAATCAATCAGTGGGGACATAAATACATTGGGAGCAAATTATAATATAATACTTGACGATGTCAATAATAGTTTTTGTAGTGCATTAATACTGAGTATGCCCCATATAGTATTTTGACAACCATGCAGGATATAATGGATGTGTTGGTCTTAAAACCTAATTTTGTTTTAAAATGGGCAGGAACATTAAACATATGTTGGAAAGTGGCCTGGACAAAAGTAACACAATTGTAATAAAGATTATATAGGGAAAAGAGAGAAAACTCCAGAGAGAGAATATATTCACCAGATCATTCTTTAAGTTTGCAATTTTTAGAACGGTCAGGATAATATAATCAGAGGGGAGAAATTCTAAATCTGGCATATAGAGAATTGGAAATTTATACTCTGAGGAAGCCTCGCGTGGCGGCGAAGAGAAACTTTGGTGGTTCAATAAATTTGGATGATACAAAAGGGCTTTAGCTGAACTCTTTGAACTGTGTGAGATTTTATCTAACTTTCTCTTTGATGACAGACTGCATTATCCTAACATTCTACCACAGGATTTCTGCACATACAGGAGCACAGCACTATACCAGCTATGTAATAGTATTCCCCATGTAATGGGATGCAGATGGGGGGATGCAGTCATGGAAAATATGGATTACAACAAAAGAGGTCTGTGGTAAATATCTTGGAATTACAAGTTGCTGTTAGTCAACTGTCCAGCAAGTACAGGCTTCCCTTTGGCTCTATCTACTGTGACATAGATCACAGCTCTGGCCCCTGAGTACTCCCAGCAATGGTCATCTCATATACGAATGGTCATTTCATATACGAAAAAAAAAAAAAAAAATGTATCTGCTTTTACTGTATTTGTGTTTCTTCCTGCTTTATTTTGCTTTTGCATCATCTTAATAGTACTCAGTTGTATTTATTACTGCTTGGTGTAACTCATTCTAAGCCTTTTAGTTTAAGCACTTGGGCTTCATACCAGTTGTTTTACATTAAGAAGGTTTGTGGTCTGCACTGTAGTGGCAGAAGAGGTAGCTTACATCCTTCTAAGTTGGGAACTCCTGATTGAGGACTCAGTGTCTGTTATTCTAAAAGTGTATTAATTCTGGTTTAAGCACTTAGGCTTCAGGCCAGTTATTTTACATTAAGAGGGTTCGTGGTCTGCACTCTTGTGGGAGGAGAGGCTGGACTCTGCCCTTCTGAGCTGGGAATTTCTGGTTAAAGGCTTATAGTGCCTGCATATTTGAACTGCTTCTTACTGAAATTGGTACACCTTGTTTGTTGTAGCATAAACTAGATCCAGGCCTGCTGAATCTAGCTTTGTTTGTATAACTTGAGCACTAATCCAGGCATTCTTTAAAGTATTCAATTGTATTTATTACTGCTTGGTAGTAACTTGATTAAAGTGTAGCTATCATTCTAAGTCTTTTGGATTAAGCACTTGGGCTTCAGACCAGTTGTTTTACATTAGGAAGGTTTGTGGCCTGCACTAATAGCTGGCCTTAGGCACAGGCCAACTAGGCGACTGCCTAGGGCGCCGCTCTAGCTGGGGCACTTTTCCAGTATTTATTTGATGTAGATAGACCAGGATAGAGGCACCGAGTTCTGTAGGAGGGGGCGCCGTGGAGCCCTTTTGCCTAGGGCACCAGTTGACCTAAGGCCACTCCTGCCTGCACTGTGGTGGCAGGACAGGTAGTTTACATCCTTCTAAGTTGGGAACTGCAGATTGAGGGCACAGTGTCTGTTATTTTAAAAGTGTATTAGTTCTGGTTTAAGCATTTGGGGTTCAGGCCAGTTATTTTACATTAAGAAGGTTCGTGGTCTGCACTGTTGTGGGAGGAGAGGCTGGACTATGCCCTTCTGAGCTGGGAATTTCTGGTTAAAGGCTTATAGTGCCTGCATATTTGAACTGTTTCTTACTGAAATTGGTACACTTTGTTTGCTGTAGCATAGACTAGATCCAGGCCTGCTGAATCTAGCTTTGTTTGTATGCATGTTGTTTGTTTGCTTGTTATTTCCCTGAAACGCTAATTTCACCTAAAACGTGGCTTTTCAGTTCTTCTGTGGATCCCTAGTGATATCTGCATTGCTTAATGTACTTATTTCCTTGTTTCACTTGAAAGAAAGTTACTGTTTGTCGTTTTTGCATTTAAGTTACCTGTAAAACATTGCATTTAAGTTACCTGGCACTTGCTCACTAAAGCAATTATATAAGTCAGCACTAAAAAATTAAAAGCACTACACCCTCACAAACTCCCCTTGAGTACCTTGTTCCCCATTGGCCCTTTTTACAATTATAAAGGAATTCCCAATACTATTCTAGCATGTCCAAAGGTCAGTTGTCAATCTCCTCTCTGGTCCAGCTGGTGAATCTGGGAATCTTGAGGCAATGTTACAACTGCCTCATGTACACAGACAACCCTCTCCTCCTCCCAACAAATTCCAACACATGTGAGAGATGCAACCATATAGCCAAACTGGAGGCTAAGCTCTCTCAACTCAGTACTGGTGTAACCAGTCAGGAGGAGAAGGAAAACACACTCACTACAATTCCAGTCTCACATTGACTTACCATGACAGCAAACCAAACACATAAACACACAAAAACATACTCGGAGGCTCTAAATAAAAATCTGCCTAAGCAGCAGAGACCTCCAAAGCAGACACCCAAGCAACTGCTACCCCAAAACAAAACACGTGCAACACATAGCTCACAAAGCCAGTCTGCTGAACAGTCACAGCCCTTAAAGCTAAACAACACACCTGATACACTTGTAATAGGTGACTCTATCATCAGGCACACTGATGTCCCGCTCACCAGGCTGAACAAGGAGAAGGTCACGGTGAGCTGCCTGTCGGGCGCTAGGATCCGCCACATAACACAAGCACTCAGGTCACTCCAAGGCAAGTACAAATATGACTCGGTCATTGTCCATGCTGGTGTGAATGACCTGAGAAGTACCTCCCTGGACTACATGAAAAGAGACATAGAGGAGCTCTCTGATCATGTAGCCCAGGCCGGTATGACCCTGACCTTGAGTAGCATCTTACCCTCACCAAGAATGATGCCACAATATGAAGACAAGATGATCAATTTCAACAATTGGCTTAAGTATTGGTGTCATTCAAAGGGGATCCAATGCCTGTCAGCCTGGGATGACATGCTCGACAAGCCACGATGATTCGCTAGGGACGGCTTGCACCTGTCACCCCTGGGCTTTCGGATATTGGCAAAGGCTCTTGCTTCCCCCATAGTGCCTTTTTAGGCAAGGCTCAAAAGACAAACCCACCTCCATAGGTATCACAAGGGATAAGAAACTAAGAGTAATGCTACTCAACGCCAGAAGTCTAAACCTCAAGATGCACGCACTCAAAACTCTTCTTAGCATGGAGAACATTGATATCTGTGCAGTAACAAAAACCTGGTTCAAGGCTCCCGAGAGCACCCCAGCACTACCAGGTTATACCTCATACCATGCTTTTTGGCCCCAAAACTTGGACAGAACCACAAAAGGAGGGGGAGTATCAATATTCGTCAAAGATACCCACACCTCCAGGTTGGTGGCACAGCACGAAGCATCAGAGACTATCCATGTGCAACTAACAGTGGGTAAAACAGCCTTCCAGTTTATAGCCTGCTACAGACCACCCTCCCAAACCCAGGAACCCCACTCAGCCTTCCTGAGAACACTGGAAATTATGAAGGTCTCTCCAAACACCAATATATTGGGTGACTTCAACTACCCAAACATAGACTGGAAGCATTACTCTAAGCTCCAACACCCTAGCCCAAAGGTTCCTAGAATTTATAAACTAAATTGCTATGGAACAACTTGTTACCACTCCCACAAGAGGGGAAAACATACTGGACCTGATCATCACCAACATGGGGACTCTATGCTCCAGACCAGAAGTGTATCCCTCACTGGTAAGATCAGACCATAAACTAATCTCACTGGATATTCACATCTTGACCCCACCCCCTGCCCAGAAAACCACAGTGAAAAACTTCTCTAAAGCAAATTTCACACTCCACATAACCAAGGGGGAATCCTTCAAAGCCCCCGGGCCTGTGGAAAATATGGCCCAGACCGCAGAATCCTTTATAAAAGCATTCTATGAACACCTTCAGGAATGCATGGATCATGCAATCTCAAATAAAACCAAGACCCAAGCCTCCAAAGGCAGACGTCCTGTCTGGTGGACCCCAGCCATAAACAAACTATACAATAGAAGGCGGAAGCTACTACACGATAGAGCAAAATCCCAAAAAGGGAAGGCATCTCTGATCAGTATTAGCAAAAAACTATGGGCACTCATAAAATCGTCTATGGCCAGCATCGAGAGAAAAATTGCACAGGACACTAAGGATAATCACAAGGCTTGCTTTAGTTATGTTAGGAACCTGGGTGGGAATTCCCTGATATGCTAAGAATTAGTCCAAAATGACAAAAAAATACATCGAACCCACAGGCATTGCCAACATCCTAGCTGACAGGTTCAGCGCAAACTTCTCCCCACCAAATGGGCAAATATCTATCCCAGCAGAGTGCTGCCCCCCTGACATCTCAGGTGCTCAGGTAAGAGCCTCCCTCTCCAAAGCTAAAAACACAGCATCAATGGGACCAGACGGTGTCCTGAGCTGCATCCTACATGAATTCCAAGAAGAGCTAAACCCAAACATAAAACTACTGTTCAATCTCAGCCTTACTACAGGATATGTACCCAAAGAGTGGCGTACAGCAACAGTGGTCCCTCTCCACAAAGGAGGTGCCTCAATGGATCCTGGTAACTGTCGCCCCATAAGCCTGACTAGCTTGGTCTGCAAAGCTATGGAAAGGATCATCATGGACCTCATAAATAAAGATATTGGGGACCTACAGACACTGGATCCTACCCAGTTTGGCTTTGTTAAGGGCAGATCCTGCCTCTTAAACCTGGTTGATTTCTTTGAAACAGCCACCAAGGCCATTGACGAGGGGAAGGTGATCCACACAGCCTACCTGGACCTCGCAAAAGCCTTCGATACAGTACCCCACTCGGGCATTATAGATAAGCTCACCAGCTTAAATATAAACCCCTATGTCACTAGATGGATTGCAAGCTGGCTCAAGGACAGAACCCACATGGTTAGAATTGCTGGTGCCATGTCAGACTCCAAACCAGTTACAAGTGGCATCCCACAAAGCTCAGTCCTGGGACCTGTCTTGTTCGGTATATATTTCTCGGATGTACGGGCCAACACAGAAGGACTGTGGCTGACCAAGTTCGCAGTTGACTGCAAACTGGGCGCCATAATCGACTCTCCAGCTGACACAAGCATCCTCCAAAAGGGCCTCATAGAAACAGACAACTGGTGCCAGAGCCATGGCCTCAAGCTAAACGCCAAAAAGTGTATAGTCATCCCCTTTGGCAAAAACAAAGTGCCCACAAATTACCACATAGGTGGTAATCCATTAAGTACAGAAGAAGTAATTAGGGACCTGGGGACCCAAGTTGATAGCAATCTTTCATTTGACAACCACATGGCCAAAGTGGTTAGAAAAACATTTTATATAGCCCACCTAATCATGAAGGGATTCACATCTAGATCAGGGGAGGTCATTGTGCCTCTTTACTCATCCCTCATCATGCCCATAATTGAGTACGATGCCTCTTTTGGGATGTACCTTACCAGACACCTGCAGCAACTGGAAAGACCCCAAAAGTACCTCACCAAGAGGATCAAAGGGCTCAAACAGATGCCATATGCTGCCCGGTTAAAGAAACTCCAGCTCTACTCAGTGGCATACCGCCTGTTCAGAGGCGATCTGTGCCTGACGTATAAAGCCTTGTCCAACCTGGAATGAATGGACATGCTGCATCTCAGAAAATCCAAATCCGATCAAGCTACACGCTCGAGAGATTTGAACCTCAGCACTGAAATAAATAGGACATGATGGAGGGACAGATTCATAACCCAGAGGCTCCCTTCACTCTGGAATAAAATCCCAGTCCAGGTTAGGCAGAGTCCCTCATTGACTCTCTTCAAGAAGAATCTTGATGAGTGGATGGAAGATCGTAGGTTTACCCCGGGTATCACTTCTGTGTCACTGTTAGACAGAGGCACAGTATACTAAACTCGAAAAAGGGCATAGCAAAATTAATTTAAAATGGGTGGCGAAAGCCAAACACACTCTGGCTAGGCTTATAAATGCCCTAGGGCAGATAGCCTACTATGAACCTATGAACCTATGAATCCTACTAGATTGTGTATTAGACAATAGTGACAGTCAGGAGTGATGGATACAGCTGGCAAATCACAAGATATACTGTTAGTTTGCTCCTCTCAGTCTGTGAATGTCACACAGGCATGATTCAAACATTATCCAGGTGTTCCTGACTGTTCCTGACATACTCTGGCTAGGTCACTGTGTACTCAACACCTGTATATCATCACCTGAGAGCTATGGCTAGCATACCTGTTGACCCGCTGCAGCAGGACAGCAGGTTATAGCCAGTGGAAACTGAGTGTACATATTGAGCATGCAACATAAGGGAATGAATATAGTACCAGATATTAAAGTACCAAAACTGTTTGCTGAGGTGTTTGGTGTATGACAGCCAGATTCCAAACTATCTGGAAACAACCATTACATATTGTCCAACTGTTTTACAGACATCCACATTTGTCTGGCAGTGGGTCCACATATATCAGGCACATGTACACATTTTGTAAACATCTGTGTACTGCAGATGTTGGACACCTACAAGGAGGATACCCTGTAACACGTTTGCAGTGCTGTCTATAATTGTGTCATACAGATGTTAGTGGACTGTCCCCATACACTGGTAGTACCACTCACCTATTTGTCAGATGGTGGCTATATGACATGGTACTGGTATCTTGCCCATAGGGGACACACCACAGTAGATGGTAGTGATGGGTGTGGAGACATAACAACACAGTCTGTCACAGCACACAGAGCCATAACTGGTATACCTATGATCACACAAGGTTACTAGGCTATTTTCCTGAGGCTCTCATAAGCCTAGTCCAGAGTTTTAACCCATTTGTAGGGAAGTCAGCACCCGATGCCATAGTCCAACAGGGACACAGGTGGTATCCCAAGAGTGTATGTCCTGTTAACCATCCATTCATCCAGGTTTCCCTTGAAAAGATGTAAATAGGTACTCTGCCTGATGTGGACAGGGTGTCCATTACACAGCTGGGTGAATGTGTGGGACACACATCTGACCCCTCAACAAGTCTTGTTGATGGCACACACCAGATTGAGGGAGTGTGTGTGGGTTGATAAAGAGGGGCTTGACTTGCAGTTGTGCTGCATTCCCATGAAAGTGGAGTCTGTGATCGCCTTCTATGCCAGGCAGAGGTCAACTCTGAGGAGTCTGTATGACAGTGGCAGAGGGATAGGCTTATAGCCTATCTGTGTATGGCAGA